>NW_021826169.1:0-14872 GCF_006345805.1 Octopus sinensis | reverse complement strand
GAAAAAGTCTTTTACGTTTCGAGCCTAATATGTACAGATACACACATACGGGGTGGGGCTGAAAAGTTTCCGGATTTAAGGGTATTGCGAAAGACCTGGTTGAAGGCCCAACCTTGCAAGTTCTCTTACAGGGCTTAGAAAAGCTGAAGGACCGCTGCAATAAGTGTGTGAACTTGAGTCGGAGAATACCTTGAATAAAATCATAATTAACTGATCCTCATGTATTTTTTTTAACCCAAAGCCAGAAACTTTTCAGCACCACCTGGAATATACACAAATACATGTGTAAATTATATATATATATATATATATATATATATATATGTGTGTGTGTGTGTGTGTATATATATATATATATATAATATATACAGTGGCTGTGTGGTAAGTAGCTTGTTTACCAACCACATGGTTCCGGGTTCAGTCCCACTGCGTGGCACCTTGGGCAAGTGTCTTCTACTATAGCCTCGGGCCGACCAAAGCCTTGCGAGTGGATTCGGTAGACGGAAACTGAAAGAAACCTGTCGTATATATGTATGTGTATATATATGTGCGTGTGTGTGTGTGTTTGTGTGTCTGAGTTTGTCCCCCTAGCATTGCTTGACAACCGATGCTGGTGTGCTTATGTCCCCGTTACTTAGCGGTTCGGCAAAAGAGACCGATAGAATAAGTACTGGGCTTACAAAAGAATAAGTCCCGGGGTCGAGTTGCTCGATTAAAGGCGGTGCTCTAGCATGGCCGCAGTCAAATGACTGAAACAAGTAAGAGTAAAAGAGTATATATATACACACACACGTATGAAGGGGTGTTGAAAAGCTCCGAGTTTTAAGGCGTGATTGGAGGTCCAAATTTCTGAGTTCTTTTGCAAGACCTAGAAAAACTGAAAGACTTATGCAATAAGTGTGTGAACCTGAGAGGGGAATATGTTCAAAAGAATCATAACCAATTAATCCTCCTGTATTGTCTTTTCCCCAAAGCCAGGAACTTTTCAGCCCCTCCATCGTATGATAGGAATATAAAAATTAGGAGGGGTGATCTTACAATTAACGGTGATCATATCCACAGACTGAGTCTCAACCTCTGCAACAGAGGTTCCCAAAATGGACGATACGCCCTCCTCCCCCATTCCACCCTGATGGCGGCGGAAAGATCCAGGGGGCGTCGAAGAAAAGTGGGGGTAGATAATGAGGTAGCCAAAAGGGGGTGATGGATGTAACCCCCCCCCCCCAATAATTGGCTAATTAGGTTAAGTTTTGTTAAATACAGTTGTTTTGAATTTATTGCAGAAAGTGGCTTATGTTTGTGGTAGAGAGTTGGTGTGGGGCGTGAGGAATGCGGTCGGGGTGCCAAATTTGCCTGAACAAATTTGGGAACCGCTTCCCTGCGACAACAACAATAACAATAATAATAACGATGGTTTCTGATTTAGGCACAAGGCCAGCAATTTTAAAGCGGAGGGGTAGGGTTAGTCGATACTATCGAGTTCACTATTTGACAGGTACTTTATTTTATCGACTTCCAAGGGAGGAAAGGCAAAGTTGACCTCAGCAGAGCAAAGTTGATCCCCTAAAGAGCCGAAATGAACACCGCAAGGCATTTTTTTTTTCAGACGTTCTAATGACCGGAGACAAATGTTATTTCGAGTATATGCCAGAAATTTAGAGGAAGGGTTTAGCCGAATACATCGACTGCATTTTATCGACCCTGGAAGAAGGAAAGACAAAGCTGAACTCGGCAGGGTTTGAACTCGGAATGCAAAGAGTCAGAAGAAATACTGCAAAGTACTTTCTGACACTATAACGATTCAGCCAGTTCTCTGCTTAATTGTGGTTTCAAATTTTGACACAGAACCAGTAATTTAGGGGGAAGAGGAGTAAGTTGATTACCTCATTCTAACGGGGTCGATAAAATAAGTACCAAAGTACCAATTGAACATTGGTACTGATCTTATCGATCACTATATGATGAAAGGCGAAGACGACCTCGTGGGAATTCGAACTCAGAACGTAAAGACGGGCGAAATGCTGCTAAGTATTTTTCCCGGCGTGCTAACGATTCTGCCACCTCACCGCCTTAGTTCTCTGCTTAATAATGATAATAATGGTTTCAAATTTTGGCACAAGGCCAGCAATTCTCGGGGAGGGGCTAAGTTAATCAAACTGACCTCAGTGTTCAGCTGGTACTTATTTTATCGACCCCGAAAGGTTGAAAGACAACGTCGACACCGGTGGCATTTGAACCCAGAACATAAAGACGGTTTTAAATTGATGTTAATCAAATTAATATCCAATTTTCCACCCTCATTTTACTTTTATATTTCTCTCTCTCTCTCTCTCTCCTCTCTCTCTCTCTCTCTATATATATATTATATATATAATATATATATATATATATATGTTGAAGAGCGTAGGCTCGAAACGTTAAAGACTTGTTTTATTTATATTCCTGAGCGCCATACTAATACAATTGTTCGTTTGTTTTCCACCTGCCTTCGTCTTTTGTTTATTTTCATAAAGCTTCCCGTTATATATATATATATATATATATATATATATATATAAGTATATAGGAATAAAATATCCAGGCGGGTACCGTAAGAACTCTCAAGTATGGTTAAAGTTCCGGCTAACTGCATCAAGTTGTAGGAAGCATCAGGGGTGAGTAATCCCACTATAATACTTCTGATGGGTTAATCCCGGCTTCACTTCACTGGATTATAAATATTTTCGGAAGTGTTAATCCAAAACGATTACAGAGAATGTGGAAAGACACCGAATGACGGTGCATCGCAGAATGTTGTGGATTGCATATGCAACGGCACGGTCTCTATGCTGCAGCAACCCGTGTCGGTCATTTTAATCAATTATGCTGTATAGTTACGGAGATGTACTTGCATAGCAAGTGATTTGATCTGAGATCGTGTGCTGAAACGAAAACGATTGCAGCGTGGAAGGTGTTTGTAAGCCATTTAAGAAACACACAAAAACCGTTCGATTCACTTCAACATTTAAGTTTAATTTGTCAAAATATTTTCGTCGCTATAAGACCGCGACCTGTTCACTGACAAAAATCTGTGCTCAAAAATCCGTGTCAGCACGGATTTTTGTCAGTGAACAGGTCGCGGTCTTAAAGCGACGAAAATATTTTGGCAAATAAAACTTAATTGTTGAAGTGAATCGAACGGTTTTTGTGTGTTTCTTAAATGGCTTACAAACACCTTCCACGCTAAATAGTTAACTGTTGAAATTAAATGAAAAATTTGAAGATGTACCTACCTTCGTGTTCTTTGACATTGATTTAGATTTACAATTCCGTGTGTGTGTGTGTGTGTGTGTGTGTGTGTAAACAACACATATAAACCATACCAGAGCTCACAGCGATTCACAGACTTCATTACTAACATCCTAAGCTAAATTCCAATTCCTATGCAAGGCACGTCCATTTCAATAACATGATCCAAACAGTACGCCCTCTGCAACCAGAAAAATTCGTTATACAATAACCCCTGTATAAAATATTACGGCATACACTCCTATGAAACTGGGACCTGACACTATATCATCAACAGATCGCACACAACATACACACACACACACACACAACACACACACACACACACACACACGCGCGCACACACGCACGCACACACATATACACACACATACACACACACATACACACACACACAACACACACATACACACACACATACACACACACATACACACACACACACATACACACACACACACACACGCAAACACACACGCACACATACACACACACACACACTCACACACACACCACACACACACCACACACACATATATATATATATATATATATAATATATATATATATATATATGTTGAAGAGCGTAGGCTCGAAACGTTAAAGACTTGTTTTATTTATATTCCTGAGCGCCATACTAATACAATTGTTCGTTTGTTTTCCACCTGCCTTCGTCTTTTGTTTATTTTCATAAAGCTTCCCGTTATATATATATATATATTATATATATATATATAAGTATATAGGAATAAAATATCCAGGCGGGTACCGTAAGAACTCTCAAGTATGGTTAAAGTTCCGGCTAACTGCATCAAGTTGTAGGAAGCATCAGGGGTGAGTAATCCCACTATAATACTTCTGATGGGTTAATCCCGGCTTCACTTCACTGGATTATAAATATTTTCGGAAGTGTTAATCCAAAACGATTACAGAGAATGTGGAAAGACACCGAATGACGGTGCATCGCAGAATGTTGTGGATTGCATATGCAACGGCACGGTCTCTATGCTGCAGCAACCCGTGTCGGTCATTTTAATCAATTATGCTGTATAGTTACGGAGATGTACTTGCATAGCAAGTGATTTGATCTGAGATCGTGTGCTGAAACGAAAACGATTGCAGCGTGGAAGGTGTTTGTAAGCCATTTAAGAAACACACAAAAACCGTTCGATTCACTTCAACATTTAAGTTTAATTTGTCAAAATATTTTCGTCGCTATAAGACCGCAACCTGTTCACTGACAAAAATCTGTGCTCAAAAATCCGTGTCAGCACGGATTTTTGTCAGTGAACAGGTCGCGGTCTTAAAGCGACGAAAATATTTTGGCAAATAAAACTTAATTGTTGAAGTGAATCGAACGGTTTTTGTGTGTTTCTTAAATGGCTTACAAACACCTTCCACGCTAAATAGTTAACTGTTGAAATTAAATGAAAAATTTGAAGATGTACCTACCTTCGTGTTCTTTGACATTGATTTAGATTTACAATTCCGTGTGTGTGTGTGTGTGTGTGTGTGTGTAAACAACACATATAAACCATACCAGAGCTCACAGCGATTCACAGACTTCATTACTAACATCCTAAGCTAAATTCCAATTCCTATGCAAGGCACGTCCATTTCAATAACATGATCCAAACAGTACGCCCTCTGCAACCAGAAAAATTCGTTATACAATAACCCCTGTATAAAATATTACGGCATACACTCCTATGAAACTGGGACCTGACACTATATCATCAACAGATCGCACACAACATACACACATACACACACACACACACACACACACACACACACGCGCGCACACACGCACGCACACACATATACACACACATACACACACACATACACACACACACATACACACACATACACACACACATACACACACACATACACACACACACATACACACACACACACACACGCAAACACACACGCACACATACACACACACACACTCACACACACACACACACACACACACACACATATATATATATATATATATATATATATATATATATACACTCTATACGACCTACGCGATCAGCAATGAAGTAAAACAACACACACTCTTACATTACCGACACCTGATACTATACCATTCCATCAACTCAGACAACTCTCATTCTTCACAACTGCAATCCATTAGCACTACATCAAGCCACATACCTCATATTCTACACAATCACCATCTGGCATTGAAATACATAGCACCAAACACACAACAACGTATATAAAATACGAACACCACCTAACAAACTAATATAGCAGACATTGTACATACAAGGGAGTGCTGAAAACTTCCTGGCTTTAAGGGCGTCGCGAAAGGCTTGGTTGGAGGCCCAGACTTCCGAGTTCTTCTACAGGGCTTAGAAAAACTGAACGACCGTTGCAATAAGAGTGTGAATCTGAGGGGGGAATATGTTGAATAAAATCATAATTAACTGATCCTCTTGTATTTCCTTTTACTCTAAACCAGGAACTTTTCAGCACCACCTCAGAGAGAGAGAAAGATAGGTAGATAGATAGATAGATAGATAGATAGATAGATAGATAGATAGATAGATAGATAGATAGATGATAGATAGATAGATAGATAGATAGATAGATAGATAGATAGATAGATAGATAGATAGATAGATAGATAGATAGATAGATAGATCGCTAGCCACTACACATTCTTCATTTTCTCGCCCTGTTTCTTTCTGTATTCCTTTCTGTGGAAGAGCGTAGGCTCGAAACGTTAAAGACTTTTTCGCTTTCCGAGCGTTAACCTAATACATCAGTTTATTGTCTACACCACCTGTCTTCGTCTTTTGCTGTGTAAATATATATATATACATATATACACACATATGAGGGGGTACTGAAAAGTTCCTGGCTTTAAGGGTATTGCGAAATACCTAGTTGGAGGCCCAACTTTCTGAGTTTTTTTACAAGGCTTAGAAAAATGTTGAATAAAATCATAATTAACTTATCCTCCTCTTTTTTAATCCAAAGCCAGGAACTTTTCAACACCTCCTTGTGCTCAACATAACAAATGAAATACTTAAATTAGTAGCAGAAACAAGCCAATCACCGTCGCAAAGCAAAACTGATGTAATATACTAACACGGCTCTAGATCCCAATCGGACAGTGATACTCCGTCGTTTGCGGTGATGAGTGTTTCAGTTGATCCGATCATCAGAACAGCCTGCTCGTGGAATTAACATACAAGTGGCTGAGCACTCTACAGACATGCGTACCCTTAACGTAGTTAGCTTTCTGGCATGTTCAGCGTAACACAGAACGTGATAAGGCCCTTTGAAATACAGAGGTGCTACTCATCTTTGCTAGCTGAGTGGACTGAACCAATGTGAAATAAAGTGGTCCACTCAAGGACACAAGTCGCCGCCAGGGCTCGAACTCACCACCTTACGATCGTGTGTCAAATACCTTCACCACTTAGCCACGCGCCTTCATGCTGCACGCTGGAACATGGGAGTTCAGCTGTAAAATACTTAGCGGCATTTCTTACGATGCATCACGTTCTGAGTTCGAATTCCGCCAGGTCAACTTTGTCCTTTAGCTTTTCGAAGGTCGATAAAATAAGTACCAGTGCGACACTGTAATCGACTTGCCAACCTCCACACCAAAAAAAAAAAAAAAAAATTCAGGCCTTGTTCCAAAATTAAAAATAACTATTTATTATTTTTATGCCCCCTTTCCAAGCCTAGCCAGGCTCATGGTCCCGGTTTCCCGGTTTCTGTGGCGTATGTGTTCCCTCCAGCTGGACGGGACGCCAGTCCATCGCAGCGTTACTCAAGAAACAGGAAGAGAGAGTGAGAGAAAGTTGGGGCGAAAGAGCACAACAGGGGTCGCCACCACCCACTGCCGGAGCCTCGTGGAGCTTTAGGTGTTTTCGCACAATAAACATACACAACGCCCGGTCTGGGAATCGAAACCGCGATCCTCCGACCGCTGCCCTAACCACTGGGCCATTGCGCCTCCACAGAAAGGACTATTACTAATATTATTGTTGTTGTCTTTTCTCAGAAAATAGCGTCTTTCCTATGCAATTACGAGAGAGTTAGACCTAAATAAATTCGCAACAACAATGTTATAAATTATGAATAACTGAAAAATCATGCAAACATATTTATCAATATATTTATGTATAGATATACATTTATCTAACATCAACATAATGATATCAGAGAAAAGAAAATATATTCATTTCAATACGCATACACGCATAAATTTTTAACAATTCTGTTTATATTATAACATGATATCGCTTTCATATTATATCATATAATTTTATATATATACTATACCATATTATACGTTATATTATATTACATTACATTATATTGCATTATATCACATCACTGCATTACGGCCGTTTCAAGCGGCTCCATTTAATCGATCAATGTAAATATTACATCAATTTGAAATAAACCGCTCTCCTCAGAAGCAGGCGACTATATAAATTTCCAACATAAAGGATAAACCATTATTTTTTAACAAATATTCATCAGTACCTAGAGACTAAAATATTTACATTGTTTCCCTTTGCTGTGCTATTTTTGTGGCAGAAAGAATTTAGAGAAATTTATTCATAACTTAGCCTCTGTTGTATAGAAATATACGTAATAATGCTCTCTTATAATCCCTACCTTTTTAATCTGCGTTCCACCCATATTTATATCACATCAATTCCCTTCCGGTTCTAGGATTTTCTTCCCTATTATTTATAATATGTATATTTGAAATGGATTACCAGATCTTACGCCTCCCTTAAGTATATTGTATGCCCCCAGTGAACTGTTATTATTCTACACATAACTGTGTCTATAATAACATATGTTATACATCTTTATATATATAAAACTGAGAATGTGTGTCTGTCTGTCTGTGTGTCTGTCTGTCTGTCTGTGTGTTTCCCTAAAACTTGAGAACTACACAACCAAATTCATTCAAATTTTACACATGCCTTACTTAGGGTCCATTGTAGTTTCATGGGCAAAAAAAAAAAATGTTCAACTTCTTGCCTAGAGCGAGCCCATAGCAATATCATATCTTCTCCACTATTTCAGTATTACGTGTTAAAAGTGAAACAAAAATATTTCTCTATTTTATGTCATATGCTTTCACTTTAACAATAAAAATAATAATAACAATTGAATTATATGTAGTAAGTAATAATTAAAATCAAACTAAAGTATAATATAATCGTTACATACAAAAGTAAAAATAGCAATTGGTATAAAATTGCATAAATGATTTGAACTTGAATAAGTGGTTTCACATGAATGGGAATAAATTTAAATGGAATAGTCCAGATGGATAATAAAAAATTAAATTAAAGAAAAGACTATTGTCTATAAAGTATACAATGTAGAGAAAAAAGAAGATTTGAACACATGGAGGAAAGCACCTTCGAAAAGTGTCTTGGTGCGACTATGAAAGATATCTAATCAGTGGCGGTAAATTGGCCACAATAGAAGCAAGGTTCGAGTCAACGGATCGTGCAAGGGAGTACTCGACTCGAACTTGCAAAGTGGAAATATTTTATTATTACCTTTATATCTGGGACGTAGGACGTCCCGGAAAAAAATTTTAATGCCCCCCACCCCGGTCCAGAAGTAGAGGTAGGCTGGATTGTAGCCACACTTCTATACAAGAGGGAGGACAAGATACAATTGATCGAAATTACAAGAGACGGGCTAACAATTCCAGTCTGTTATATATTTTGAGTATTGTTATCACTAGCGATATCAAGATATAACTTTGTATTTTGCATTTTATGTGCAGATGTATATATATAGATGTACATGTAATATGTACACATATATATACACATATATACATGCACTAGCACTATGACCCGGCAACGACGGGTCTTTAATGCTAGTTTTTTATAAAACCATTTCCAATCTTATTTTGTTTATCTTTTAATTAGCGTTTGTTATGCGTACCTTGACTTATTCTTATTTTTTTTATTTTTTTATCGCTTTTTATATCCTTTATACTTTTTATGGCATTCGCAATGTAAAATTTTTATCTTTATTTTTATTTTTTTCATTTTATAAATTCTTTATTGGAATTTTATACAAAATTTTTGTCTTTTATTTTTATTTTATTTTATTTATTCTTTTATCTTATACTATATATCTGTATACCTACATATATACTGGTGTAATTTCTATGGATTGGGGAGAGGTTACAAGTTCTCTTCATAAAACTCATGGTATACAATACAATAGGGTATTTATATTCATATTTATATTTATATTTATATTTGCTCTATGTTTTTCATAAATTCTATAAAATTTTATGTGTGTGTGAATAACATTTTTATGTATATATGTGTGACATTTTTATACCTTCTTATATCCTTTCATGCTTTTTTCATAATTTTTGGAAATTTTAATAAAAACATTTTTTGAAGGTTTTTAAAGTAAGTTTACCCGATATAGAAATATTTATCTTATTTTTATTGTTTTAGCCTTTAATCTCGGATTTTGACTCAACATAAACTGTGTACTCCTACTCTAATGACATCGTAATTTAATTATAGGTTCATTGTTGAATAGTTTTATCAATGACAACTTTGACAGATTCATTGTATGTATGGAGTCAAAGTGAGAAAACCTGCTCAGTCCCTCTCACTGGGCTCCACCATCTTCAACAGTGAATTTTTCGCAGCAAAGCCAACACCATTCTCTTCAGTCTCGTCTAATCCCGTTCCTCACCAGAAAAAGGCAAAATCCCAGTCATGTAGAGATTCTCATTCTGGGAGACAAGTCTTTTGTAATGTGATACCCACCTGAAATTTCATTTCTTCGTTATTAATTACAGCAGTCTTTCGTGTGTCACTGATTGTCAGGTACTTATCTAACAGTCCAGAGGTTGTCTGTACATTCCAGCATCTTAGTCTGTGCGTTCGCTTATTTAGCCTTATTGTTGTGCCTGGTGCAGCATTTGCCATCCGCAGTCCATGCTCCTTGTATCCGTAGGCTCCACGCATCCAGTGAAGCAAGTGACTTGTGACCTGGCCACACCTAATTGGCTAGAATCTGCAGGCAGTAGATGTCCATGATTCATGATGGCCCCTAAACCCTCCGAAAGCTGCCCTCGGTACCTAATCCAACTCCAATTTGAACCAGTACAAAACTGCTTTTTTGTTTTGTGCCTTCATGATGAAGTGATGCTAGGGTGTCTTTCCCCGGACAATGCTAATGATCTATAAAAAGCTGGCGGAACACAAACCAGATGAGGAACAGTTTGCAAATTACTCAAGGGCAATTTACTCGTTACCAGATTTCATTATCCAGTGCAAAAAGTCGGTTGCTTAACTGACCAACCAATTGACTAATGATATACATGTAAAACTGAACCAGTGCGTGTGCTTATTATTTGCGTAATGACCCTCCCTAGAGGCAACAAAATCTGATTCGATACACAAGTTCACATCAAGAATCTTACAAACTAAATAAAAACGATAAACATACATACATACATACATAATACATGCATACATACAAACATACATACATACATAATACATACATACATGCATACATACATACATACATACATACATACATACATACATACATACATACAATGTCCAGGCAAAAAGAGAACATTAAAGCGAATTAACGCGGAACTTAAAACTCTTGTGTCCTGGCTATGAATTTTTATTTGTATCTATCATAAATGCATTAGATTATGTACTAAGAAATTTGCACAAAATATCTAGAAATACTTTGTTTCACGGAAAAAGAGAAAAATAAACTTACGCGGATTCTTCAAATCCAAACTATTTGTGGTGCAGTGAAGATTTGTAAGACATACCAAAAATTCTTCACCTCAGATTCTTATGTGAATAGATGCACCGACAGTTCAACAAATACACCAACTCAAAGACACATTTACAAACACCAGGAACTCCCTTAACTCAAAACGTCTTATCGCTTTGTTAGCGACCGGCTAGAACTCTCCCAAGGAGAACTTAAGTTAAACTCAAAGAAAGATCATACATACATATGCATATATATACATACATATATAAACATACATACATACATACATATATACATACATACATACATACATACATACATATATATATATATATATTATATATATATATATATATATATATATATATATATATATATAATATGAGGGCATATTATTCCAAACTTACAGGGAAAATTCAATATAGAAATACTAAATCAAATTTCACAAATAATATATATATATATTATATATATATAATATATATATATATATATATATATATATTAGAAAAAAACACCTTTTATCAATTCAATAATGAAAAACTAAATTATACCATTTAGAAAAATTGCATCTTATAGAAATATTAAATATAAGATAAAACATATACCAATGATTAAGTAATGTACAAAATAATAAATAAAACGTATATATTTGATAGAATAACTACACATGTTTCGTGACTATATATTAAGAAATGATAATAGTAAAATCACTTCAATATAAATATAGTCACTCTTCAGGTTAAAGATAAAAAGAAAAAATAATTAATTAGATAAATTAATAAATATACGTATATAATCATATAAAATATGAAATATCTTAACGAATATATTCTTGTGTAAATAAAAAAATAGAATAAAAGGTATAAATATTTATTATATCTATAAAAATAAAATTTTAACATATATATGAAAAAAATAATAAACTCTAATATATCATTATTATTAGGAAATAAAATACAATTAATTAAAATATTCAAAACATATATATATATAATACAAAATATACATTAAGTGAAAACTAAATACTATAATTTAATCTATATATATTAAATTGAACTATTAACTAATTTATTTATTTAATAAACATCTAAATAAAATCTTATACTCCTTAAGTAATTTATATTAAAAAACATATTGTTAAGTAATATACATAATGCTAGTACAAGCTATAAATATTAGAATTAAAAATAGGAAATGGTTCAAATATATACACACCTATTATATAAACTAACTATATTATTAATATATATATATTAATATGTTATATATATTATTATATTATTAATATATATATTTTACTCAATTATATAATTGACCAAAATATCAATTAATATTAAACTTATTTATTTAAATGTAATACTACGTAATAAATAGACCAGTTGAGTATTGGGGTAGATGTAGTCGACTTGCGCTTATAGCAGAAAGGGAGGGCGCGTGGCTTAGTGGTTAGGGCATTCGGCTCATGATCGTAAGGTTGTGAGTTCGATTCCCGGCGACGCGTTGTGTCCTTGAGCAAGACACTTTATTTCACGTTGCTCCAGTCCACTCAGCTGGCAAAAATGAGTTGTACTTGTATTTCAAAGGGTCAGCCTTGTCACTCTCTGTGTCACGCTGATTATCCCCGAGAACTACGTTAAGGGTACACGTGTCTGTGGAATGCTCAGCCATTTGCACGTTAATTTCACGAGCAAGCTGTTCCGTTGATCGTATCAGCTGGGACCCTCGTCGTCGTAACCGGCGGAGTATAGCAGAAAGGATTATTGTCATTATTAAGGCAGCGTGCTCGCAAAATCCAAAACGAATCGCAGAATTTACTTTGGAGCAATTACTGCTGACTCTTTACGTTCTGAGTTCAAATGCCACCGAGGTCATTTTTACCCTTTATCCTTTCAGAGTCGATGAAATAAAGTCCCCTGGGGTTGATGTAATAGACTAGCACCCGCCCACTAAAATAGCTGGTCTTGTGCCAAAACTTGAAATAGGAATTTTTACTGTTCTGGGTTAAAGCGGCGAGCTGGCAGAACCGTTAGCACGCCGGGCAAAATACCCAGCAGCGTTTCATCCGTTTTTACGTTCTGAGTTCAAATACCGCCGAGATCATTTTTACCCTTCATCCTTTCAGAGTCGATGAAATAATGCCCCCTGGGGTTGATGTAATAGACAAGCACCCGCCCACTGAAATAGCTGGTCTTGTGCCAAAATTTGAAATAGGAATTTTTACTATTCTGGATTAAAGCGGCGAGCTGGCAGAACCGTTAGCATGCCGAGCAAAACGCCTAACAGCATTTCATCCGTCTTTACGTTCTGAGTTCAAATACCGCCGAGATTGACTTTGCCTTTCATTTTTTGGGGGTCGATAAAGTAAGCACCAATAGAGCACTGGGGTCGATGTAGTAAACTGTGCTTCTCCCTTATATTTCAGGCTTTGTGCCTATAATAGAAAGGATTATCATCATTCCCGTTAGAATCGTTAGAATGCAGGGAAAATTGCCTCGCGGCATTTCTTCTGTCTTTGTATCCTGAGTTGAAATTCCGCCGACGTTGACTTTGCCTTTTATCTTTCGGGGTCGACAAAATAAATATCAAGTAAACTTTGGGGGTCGATGTAACCGACTTAACCCCCTCCTCTGAAATTGCTTCTGTCAAAAATTTGAACCCATTATTATTAAAGCGGTGAGCTGGCAGAAACGTTATCACGCCGGGCGAAAAGCTTTGCCGTATTTCGTCTGCCGCCACGTTCTGAGTTCAAATTCCGCCGAGATCGAACTTTGCCTTTCATCCTTTCGGGGTCGATTAAATAAGTACCAGTTACGCACTGGGGTCGATATAATCGACTTAATCCGTTTGTCTGTCCTTGTTTGTCCTCTCTGTGTTTAGCTCCTTCCTTGTGGGTAGTAAAGAAATAGGTATTTCGTCTGCCGCTACGTTCTGAGTTCAAATTCCGCCGAGGTCGAACTTTGCCTTTCATCCTTTCGGGGTCGATTAAATAAGTACCAGTTACGCACTGGGGTCGATATAATCAACTTAATCCGTTTGTCTGTCCTTGTTTGTCCTCTCTGTGTTTAGCTCCTTGTGGGTAGTAAAGAAATAGGTATTTCGTCTGCCGCTACGTTCTGAGTTCAAATTCCGCCGAGATCGACTTTGCCTTTCATCCTTTCGGGGTCGACTAAATAAGTACCATTTACGCACTGGGGTCGATATAATCGACTTAATCCGTTTGTTTGTCCTTGTTTGTCCTCTCTGTGTTTAGCCCCTTGTGGGTGTGGGTAGTAAAGAAATAGATATTCCGTCCAGTTATACACCCCGAGTTCAAGTTCCACCGAGGTCGACTTTGCCTTTTATCGTTTCGGGGTTCGATAAAAATATTTACCAGTGACGTACTGGGGTCGGCGTAATCGACTTAATAATCGACTTAATCCCTCCTCCGAAACTGCTGGCTTTGTGCCGACAATTGAAGCGATCGGTCAAAGAGAGTTACCTGTCGAATAATGATGGGAAGAAGGCGGGATTTTGGTATGATCACCTCCATCACATCACGCCACCACGCAACCATCACCATACACCACATTTACACCCCTATCTCATCCAGCACTCTTAACTACCCTACCCACTACCACCACCACCAAGAAAGATGTCGGGTCTTGTGCCTGTGTTTTGGAAATCAATAATTATTTACACTTGCTGAAACCAGAAGCACACACAACTACAAAGACACACACACACACACACACAGACACATATACGCAAACGTGCAAAGATTCATACACACACACACACACACACA
>NW_021826168.1:0-13256 GCF_006345805.1 Octopus sinensis | reverse complement strand
TAGTTGTTTTTCCCAGCCGAAGAAGTAGAAGATGAAGGAGGCTGTGACTAGGGTCCTGGACCCCTTCGTTTTGGCGATTTCCATAGGGCCTTCATGAAGGGGTTGGAGCGCTACAGCAAGTCCATTGACGTCACGGGATCTTTGAAGGAGATAAGAATTTTGAGCTTCTTTGAAATTAACAACGTCTCTCCTAAAAAATTTGGAAATTTCTGGAACACGCCTTGTACATATATTGTTAGGTATCTACAGCACATAAAAAAAGCATAAACACATTACGCAAACATTCATACGTGTGTGTGTGTGTGTGTGTTTAACAGGTTTGCATGCGTAAATATATATTTAAAAGAAAATGATTTCATTACTTTATCTTTATACATAAAAGTGAGGTTGTGTGCTGTCTGTCTCCTACGATTTAGATTCCTAACTACTCCCACATTTTGCGGTGCAGTTTAATCAAAACCGGGTATCTTATAGTCGTGATTCATATCGAGCCCTTCTGGGTATTAGCGCGCGTCTACGATGAGTCTACGATTTTAAAAAAATTTACCATCAATTTTTCCCATTTTTAATGCATTTTTGGCATATATAAGGGAAGTAACTCTCTAAAAATTTATTATTAAATCTCAGAACGTAAAAAGCTACAGTAACACCCCCCCCCTTTGTGGTTAGCCATATTGAGATGGCTATTAAACTTTACATCTCTAAAAATGCTTATATAGTTATTTCCCTTACAAACCCGAGCAACGCCGGGCGATACTGCTAGTTATGGATAAAAAGTACGACATTATGAACATATATATCAAAATATGCCTCATCCGCCAGGAGTACGGAATCGCCAAGAAATGGCGGATACAAGGTCTCATTGTTATAGCGTATTCCCCAGTAGTAGTAGTAGTAGTAGTAGTAGTAGTGATGGTGATGGTGGTGGTGGTGTTGGTGGGGTTGGTGGAGTACGGGTGCCATGCGTTGCATTACTTGTAGTAGAGGTTAAATCTATCTAAGCAAGCCGTTCACAGCAGATAGTTGCTACTGACGACACGCAAAGACGGAGAAATGTGGATTGAGCAATTCCACCACTTCGACTCCTACACGCTTTTGGCTTGCTCTCGATATACTTCTGTACTTTTTAGTATTTATACGTCGACACGAGATGCTGTCTCGAGACGAAGACCGCTGTTTTATGGCTTTCCACGTTAAGTAAGATGTACAGCATGCTATATTGAACTAATACCGCATTTGCCGCTGATAACGAATATAGTTCGGCCGGTAGATCATCAGACTTTTATACACGTCGGCGTGGCTTTAAGGTAGTAAGTTTGATCCTCAGCGTCATGGTTCCTCTTGACAACCGGTGTTGGTGTGTTTACGTCTCCGTAACTTAGTGGCACAAAAGGACCAAGTAGAATAAATACCAGGTTTTAAGAAGACTACTAGCGTCGATTCATTCGACTAAAATACTTCTTGGTGGTTGCTCCAGCATGGTCGCGGTCTAATGACTTAAATAAGTAAGAGAAATACACACACACATACGCACATACATGTATCTATATATATATATATTATATATATATATATAATATATATATATATATATTCTTTTATTCTTTTATTTGTTTCAGTCATTTGACTGCGGCCACGCTGGAGCACCGCCTTTAGTCGAACAGATCGACCCCAGACTTATTCTGTGTAAGCCTAGTACTTATTCCATCGGATTCTTTTGCCGAACCGCTAGGCTACGGGAATATAAGCACACCAACATCGGTTGTCAAGCGATGGTGGGACAAACGCAACCACACAAACATATACATACATAATATATATATATATATAATATATATAATATATATATATATATATATATATATATATAATATATTATATAATATGTACACAACAAGCTTCTTTCACTTTCCGTCTACCAAATCTACTCACAAGGCTTTGGTCGACCCGAGGCTTTAGTAGAGACACTTGCCAAAGGTGCCACACAGTGGACTGAACCCAGAACCATGTTGTTGCCGAAGCAAGATACTTACCTTAAATATATATGCAAGTAGAACTATGACATATAGAAGAACTCGCCTCACAAAACCACAAAGGTAACATCGCTACCGCCACCACCACCACCACCGCCACCACCACCACCACCATCGCCCCCACCACCACCACCACCACCCACCACCACCACACACCACCACCACCACCACCATCGCCCCCCCCCACCACCACCACCACCACCACCACCACACCACCACCACCACCATCGCCCCCCCACCACCACCACCACCACCACCAACCACCACCACCACCACCACCACCACTGCAGCTATCACCATCACCGCCACCAGCAACAACAACAAAAACAGCAACAATAACAGCAGTAAATCTAATTTTCACTAATTAGTTTAATTAACTACTATCCCTTATTGCTCCAATTAACCACTTAACTATGCGCGTATATGTATACGTGCGTGCGCACATATATATAAGCAGATATATATATATATATATATATATATATATATATATATATATACACACATACACAAACACAGGCATAGTCACACACACACATACACACACATACACACACATATACACACATAGAGAGAAGCAGATAGCAAGAAAAGACAATGCGTGATTAAAAAAATTAATGGTGAATGAAGACAAAGTGGTGGTGGTGGTGGCAGCGGTGATAGCGGCGGTGGTGGTGGTCGTGGTGGTCGTGGTGGTGGTGATGGTGGTGGTGGTGGTGGTGGTGGTGGCAGCGGTGATGGCGGCGGTGATGTTGGTGGTGGTGGTGGTGGTGGTCGTGGTGGTGGTGGTGGTCGTGGTCGTGGTGGTCGTGGTGGTCGTGGTGGTTGCGGTCGTGGTGGTCGTGGTGGTCGTGGTGGTGGTGATGGTGGTCGTGGTGGCAGCGGTGATGGCGGCGGTGATGTTGGTGGTGGTGGTGGTGGTGGTGGTGGTGGTGGTGGTGATGGTTATGATTATGGTGCTTGCACTAATGGTGGTTGTGGTGGCGTTGACTGTGGCGGCGGTGGTGGTGGTGGTGGTGGTGGCTTTTGTAGGAGTCTTCTTATCTTTCAGAACATAATCAAGATTAGTTTGCAAGAATCAGCTCCTTCCTTCTTCCTTCCCTCATTCCTTCCTTCCTCCTCCTCCTTTTTTTCTTTCCTTTCCTTCCATTAGTTCTTAGCTCTTTCTTGTTGCTTGCAAATGACTGGCACGCACCTGTTGTCTAATACTTCAGGTCACGTGACACGGACCACCACCACCACCACCACCACCACCGCCGACCTCCACGAGTGATTCTTCTTCCCTATTTTAATATTTGCCTTTGTTGTATTTTTGAATTTTGCTTCAAAATGTAAAATAATTAATTCCTCATAATATTTCGTGCAAGAATTTCTTTCGAAATATTGCGGTCTGAATAAGGCGGCGAGCTGGCAGAGACGTTAACACGTCGGACCAAATGCGTAGCCGTATTTCGTCTGCCGTTACGTTCTGAGTTCAAATTCCGCCGAGGTCGACTTTGCCTTTCATCCTTTCGGGGTCGATAAATTAAGTACCAGTTGCGCATTGGGGTCGATATAATCGACTTAATCCGATCTAATTGACGTAATCCGTTTGTCTGTCCTTGTTTGTCCTCTCTGTGTTTAGCCCCTTGTGGGTAATATAGAAACAGAAACGTTAGCACGTCGGGCCAAATGTGTAGCCGTATTTCGTCTGTCGCTACGTTCTGAGTTCAAATTCCGCCGAGGTCGACTTTGCCTTTCATCCTTTCGGGGTCGATAAATTAAGTACCAGTTACGCACTGGGGTCGATGTAATCGACTTAATCCGTTTGTCTGTCCTTGTTTGTCCTCTCTGTGTTTAGCCCCTTGTGGGTAGTAAAGAAATAAGTATTTCGTCTGTCGCTACGTTCTGAGTTCAAATTCCGCCGAGGCCGACTTTGCCTTTCATCCTTTCGGGGGTCGATAAATTAAGTACCAGTTACGCATCGGGGTGGTCGATATAATCGACTTAATCCGTTTGCCTGCCCTTTTTTGTCCGCTCTGTGTTTAGCCCCTTGCGGTTAGTAAAGAAATAGGTATTTCGTCTGCCGCTACGTTCTGAGTTCAAATTCCGCCGAGGTCAACTTTGCCTTTCATCCTTCTGGAGTCGATAGATTAAGTACCAGTTACGCACTTGTGTCGATCTAACCGACTTAATTTCTTTGTCATAGACCCCAGTGACCAACTCATACTTATTTCATCAACCCCGAAAGGATGAAAGACAAAGTCGACTTCGGTGGAATTTGAACTCACAACGTAAGGACTGACGAAATGCCGTTAAGCATTTTGCCCGGCGTGCTAACGACTCTGCCAGCCCACCGTCTTAGTCGCTATTCTAATTAACTTCAATTTTAAATGATATTCTTTTCTACTCCGAAATTCTTGGGGCAGGGACCAGTCGATTAGATCGACACCAGGACGCAACTGGTACTTAATTTATCGCCCCCGAAGGGATGAAAGGCGAAGTCGACCTCGGCGGAATTTGAACTCAGAACGAATTAACTTCAATTTTTGCCGGAAATGTGGCCAACTGAAAGCCAGAAAGAAAAATAATTTGGTAAAGTATGAAATGGCGATTTGTTTTCATTGCTTCGGAGAGTTTCAGGAATTTCCTTGTTTAATTTTAGGCTAGGTCGAGATTTGAACCTAGAATGCAAAACACCAGAAGAAATATTGCTAAACATTCTGTGTAACGTTTTAATTGTTCAACCAGTTCCCCATCTTGGATTGTTAATTTTTTCATCGACCCCTAAAACAAAAATTCAATGTAAATTTGATCGCAGCTAGGTTTGAACTCAGATTGAAAGTAGCCGGTGCCGCCTTCGAATGGTGCTTTCATGCTGACCACGAAAAGATAACAGACAAAGCTGACATCAGCAGGATTTGAAGTATGCGAAAAGCCGGAACAAATGCGGCAAGACATCCGGTCTGACGTTCTTGGAGTTCCGTGGCCAGTCTACCGTTTTAAATTGGTTCTTTTGTTTTGTTTTTTTTTTCTTTTTTGTTTTTTGCTGACCCTGAAAGAATAAGAAAGCGAAATTAGCTGTGGCGTGGTTTGAACTCAAAGGCTAGCGAGCCGGAACAAACACAACGAAACATTCTGTCCGACGCGCTAACGGTTCTCCCAATTGGTCGCATAAAATCCTTGCGCTCTCTCTAGGATGTCTGTCATTTGTTCTCGAACATTCTGTGGAATTATAGGATGTTTATTGATTCTGTCGACTATAATGGTTTGTATTGTACTTATTTTATCGACCATTGGAAAATAAAAATTGGCGCTGGAAGGATTCGAAACCCAATAAGTGTATCCCAAAGCATTCCTGCCTCTCCGCCAAATCGTCGTATAAGTGGAATGAGTGTGTATGTATGTTATTTGCTTGTGTGTGAGTGTGAGTGTGTGTGTGTGTGTGTGTGTGTGTGTGTGTGCGTGTGTGTGTGCATGTGTGTGTGTGAGTGTGTGTGTGTGTGTGTGTGTGTGCGAGGCAGAGAGAGAGACGAGGAGAAAGAGGGAGAGGAAGGAAGAAAGAGAGAAAGGGAGAAAAAGAGGAAGAGAAAAAGAGAGGACGGGAGACAGAGAGAGAGAAAGAGAGAGAGAGGGAGCGAGAATGAAATGGAAAAAGGGAGTGAGAAAGAAAAAAAGAAAGAGAGAAAGAAAGGAAGGAAGGAAGGAAAATGAAGTTGAGAGCGGGAGAGACAAAAACAGAAAGAGAAAGGGAGAGAGAGAGGAGAGTATGTGTATTTGTGGATGTGATTGTGAATGTATGAGTGTGTGTGTGTGTCTGCGTGTGTGTGTGTGAGTGTGTGTGTGTTTGTAAGTGTATGTATGTATATGCGTATATGGAGGTATGTGGACGTCTGTGGACATGTACGTTTGTATAGATGCGTGTGAATTTGTGAATGTATGCGTGTATGGCTGTAGGTGTGTGTGCGTGGTGTGTGTGTGTCTATATGTGTGTGTGTGTGTTTGTGTGTGTGTGCGTGTGTGTGTGTGTGTCTATAGGTGTGTGTGTGAGGGAGAGTGTGTGGTGTGCGTGTGTGTCTATATGTGTGTGGTGTGTGTGTGTGTGTGCGTGTGCGTTTGTCTATATGTGTGTGTGTGAGAGAGTGAGTGGTGTGTGTGTGTGTGTATGTTTGTGTGTGTTTGTGTGTATGTGTGTGTGTTTGTGTGTGTGTGTGTGCGTGCGCGCGCATGCGTGTGAAATATGTCACCGTTAAATTTTTTCGTTAATTTCTGTCACCTTCAAACCCTCGCCACCCCCCTCACACCACCAACACCACCGCCACCATTCGCACCAACGCAACTAACAACACCAGCTTCTCCCCTACCACCACCACCGGCCTCAACACCACCAACACCCCCTACTGCCACTTCAATCCAACACCACCACAACCACCACCATCATCATCATCATCACCACCACCACTATCAGCAACTAACATCACCACTACCACCACCCACACCACTGCCATAATCACCAAACACCACCGCCACCACCACCTACGCCGCCACCACTGTAAGGAGAGTTCTGAATTCTTAATATTCTAAAGTTTAACCGAAACCTAATTATCACGTGATGTTAGTAATGATAATACCGACATGTGATAAGGTAGTGCAGTAGCTACTACTACCACCAGTACTACCACTACTACTACTATTATTACTACTACTACTACTACTACTACTATTATTACTGCCACCACTACTGCCACTACCACTACTACTATTACTACCATCACCACCACCACTACAACTACTAATACCACTACGACTGCCACTAAGACTACTACTACTACCACCACCACCACTACTACTATTACTACCACTACTACTACCCCCACCACCACTTCTACTACTACTACTACAACTACCATTACTACTACCACCACCACCACTATTACTGCTACTACTACCACTACTATTACTACTACTACCACCAGTACTACCACTACTACTACTACTACTACTACCACTACTACTACTACTACCACTACTAATACCACTACTACTATTACTACCATCACCACCACCACTACAACTACTACTACCACCACGACTGCCACTACCACTACTATTACTACTACCACTACTACTACCACCACCACCACCACTACCACTGCTACTACTACTACTACTACTACTACAAATGAATGTTACATTTACTATTGCTACTATTACTACCGACAACGCACGATTATATCTGTGATCCATGATCAAAGACGTTCCAGTCATGGCCACCCAGGTTGTTATTTAGACATAGTGTATCTAGAACTATGTATTTCTCTTCAAAGATAATAGAATGTGTGATCAGAGGGAGATTTAGCTGTTATTTCTCGCAGGTCATGTGAGTACGTGAGGGCTTGCTCACTTCCACATTATTGTTGCTATTGTTGTTGCTGTTGTTAATGTTCTTGACATTTAAACATTTCAGTTACCAGTAGTTAAAATTAGGTAAAATATAAATAAAATGTACGCAGGGGCGGAGGGTAAGAAGCTTGCTTCCCATCCATATGGTTCCTGGTTCAGTACCACTGGGGCAAGGTTCTTCTAGTGTAGCTCGGGCCGACCAAAGCCTTGTGAGAGGATTTGGTAAACGGAAACTGAAAGAAGCCGTTGTATATATCTATATATATATATATATATATATATATATATATATATATATATATATATATATATACATATATAAATATATATATATATATATATATGTATGTATGTACGTGTGTGTATAGTTTCTGTGTCTGTGTTGTTCCACCCCAACATCACTTGACAACCGATGCTGGTGTGTTTACGTCCCCGTAACTTAGAGGTTCGGTAAAAGAGACCGATAGAATAAGTACTAGGCTTGCAAAGAATAAGCCCTGGGATCAATTTGTTCGACTACAGGCGGTGCTCCAGCATGGCCACAGTCAAATGATTGAAACAAGTAAAAGAGAGAATATATATATATTCATATTTACATATACTCACACATGCACACACACACACATATATATATATACGTACATATTATGTATATATATATAGATACATATATACATATGTATGTGTACACACATAAAAATGTTTTTGCTTTTTTTTAAGCAAAACGATGTAAGTTATCAGAAATAATACAAGTCGATGTTCTTTCACCTTAAATTTCGATTTCATTATTTTGAGTTTAGGACCCTTTGTATTAATATATATGGAGGAGCAATGGTCGGGAAGTTGCTAGCCGTAGTCGCGTTGTAGCAGCGAATACGGCTCCGAAATTTTGTGCAAATTTTGAAACAAGCCTCAGCTTGTTTCAAAATTTGCCCAAAATCAAATAAAGAATCAAAAACAAACAAGATAAAAAGAAAATTATGCAGATATAACCCTTTAAAACATACAAGTAACCATAGCCAAAATTCTGTCAACGAATGCAGCCTTGTGATTAAAAAATATTGAAAAGATGTCAGTTCCCAAGGAAAAAAATTCAATGTGGTAGGGATGTGTCACAAAAGCCAGTGCCTCTTTGCCTGATTGTTTTATCGAAGAAAGAATAGCCAGAAACAGAAATAAAAGAAGCCTTGCCCGATGTTTCGAATGACAAGTGTTCCGTTGAGTAAAGTATAGAAGAGCGTGTCTGATATTTAAGACTGAGAACGAAAAAGCAAAAAATAGACGGCGTTGAAGAGTTTGCTTGTTTGCCTGCCTCGTCTTCAGTCTTAAACACCAGACTCGCAACTGCATATGTTTTGTACCACTCTATGGAATATGCCACATACCTGTCCTCTTAATGATTCCACAAAATCTAAGGAGGCGAAAGCAAGAGTCTGAGCTAACAGCATTGAGACGGTCATTGGTATTTGGTTCGCCGCTCGTACTGTAAGTGTAGGCGGTGAGAGTAGAAGATCAGATGGGGACAGGCAGCAATAATTGTTGTTTATTCCTTCTCGAGCCATGCCTGGCTCATAAGGGCCGGTTTCCCGGTTTCCTTGGCGTATAGGTTCCCCGCCTGGACGGGACGCCGGTCCGTCGCAGGTGAGCTGCAAAATGCAGGAGGAAAGAGTGAGAGAAAGTTGTGGCGTAAGAGTCAGCAGAAGTTCGCCATTACCTTCTGCCGGAGCCGTGTGGAGCTTAGGTGCTTCGCTCATAAACACACACACATCGCCCGGTCTGAGATTCGAACCCGCAATCCCTCGACCGCGAGTCCACTGCTCTAATCACTAGGCCATTTGCCTCCACTCAGGCAGCAATATGTGGACACGCAAGTCCTGATGATTCGTCAAGAACACACTTGGCTATCACAGAGTTATATTTCTTTGTAGGTGCAGAGAGGACAGCAGTCAGACTGTGAATGCAGGGAAGAAATTTCAACTGTTACATGTATGGGATCAAGTGCCCCACAAGGGCTATCTGATGAAAGAGGGGAGAGTGCCTTCTTCTCGCAACCACCGCCTTCTCCTTCACATATCAGGATCATCGCCTTCACTACTATGGCCACCGCCATCACAATATCACCACAGCTACAATGACTACTACTACTACTACTACTACTACTACTACTACTACTACTACTACACTACTACTACCACTACCACTACTACTACGACCACCACGGTCTCTACTAAAACTACCACCCCTCCCCTCCTTATTCAGCTACAACTGAGGAGGAGGAAGAGGAGGGGTGGAGGACGATGACCATGAAGACGACGAGGGCGATGATGTGGAGGAAGGTGATGACCAAGAGAAAGTGGAAGATGACCACAATGAGGGTGACAACGATGACGATGATGATGGTTAGGATGACGATGACGACTACGTCATGAGACGACAATGATGATAATGAAAATGATGATGATGACAATGACAATGATGATGATGATGACGAAGATGATGGCAATGATGATGACGATGACGTCATGACGACGACGATGATGGTGATAACGATAATGATGACGATAAGGTTGATGATGATAATGATGATTATGACAATGATGATGACGACGATGTTATGTAACGCAGTGTGAAGTTTCTTTTAGGTATCGCATCCAACGTAACAAACCTCGCGGGTTTTAGCACGAACTTGCTAGTGAGGGACCTTTACACACACACACACATACCTACACCCACAAAGCAGAGCCATGTAATCACACCCAGGTACATACAAGCACTCGCATATACACGCACATATTTAGGCACAGCACACATAGCAAGGCAGTTAAATTTACAAGCATAACACTCATAGTGATAATGATAATAATAATAATAATAATAATAATAATAATAATAATAATAATAATAATAATAATAATAATAATAATAATAATAATAATGATGATGATGATGATGATAATAATAATAATAATAATAATAATAATAATAATAATAATAATAATAATAATAAAGTTAATTAACTACAGCCTAAAGCCTGACTCGAACTCGGCACGGTACGTCGCAGCACCTATGACGTAACTCTAATGCTGTTGGCAAAGAGACCAGTTTTTAATTGCTATGGTAACCTCACTGGTATTAACTGCTTTCGCGCCATATCTCAGCTAGAAACAGCGCGCGTCAAATCAGCACTTCTGTAGACAACTTACTAAAAGCCTGAAGGGGAAAAAAGACCGCTAAATTTCATAACACAGCCGCCATTTTGATTGCCTCTTTAATCTTTGTCTTCATCCTCTGTTTTCTCTACTTTTTTCGTCTTTTTCTACCTCCTTTTCTTGTTCCCCCTTTTCTTCTTCTCCTCCTTCTTCTTCTTCTTCTTCTTCTTCTTCTTCTTCTTCTTCTTCTTCTTCTTCTTCTACTACTACTACTACTACTACTACTACTACTACTACTACTACTACTTTTAATACTACTTCTAGTACAACTACTACCACTTCCTCTTTTCTTTTAATACTTCTTCATTTACTACTATTACTACTATTACTACTACTGCTGCTGCTGTTGTTACTACTACTACTTTATTTTCTTCATTTTCTTCTTTTCCCACTTTCACTCTTCTTTTTCTTTTTCTTTTTCTTGTTCTTCTTTTCTTCTGCTACTACTACTACTACTACTACGAAGACGACGACGACGACTACCACTTCCTCTCTTTCTTCCTCTTCTGTTAATTCCACTTCGTTTTCTCTTTCCACCTTTTCTACTTCTTGTGTGTATATGTGTGTGTGTCTGTGTCTGTCTGTCTGTCTGTGTCTGTCTGTCTGTCTATGTGCCTGTGTGTGTTGTCTATGCGTCTGTGTATCGTGTGTGTTTTTAAAACTCCGTCGATTCCTCCATTGATAATCATTCACTTGTTCGATCAACCGAACTACATGCGCGTGTAAGTGGTTGAGTACACCGCGGTCGCGTGTACACTCAACATAATCCACGAGCAGAATCAGCACGTTATACTGCGTAACAAGATTGGGCTCTGGAATAACCCTTCAATTTTATGCAACGGGCTTCCTCACAGTTTCCGTCGACTCAATTTCCCTCACAAGGTTTTGTTGGCACGAGAATATGGTAAACGAAAATACCCGACACCAAGATATGAACTTCAACATTTCGAATGAAAGATATATTGCTGAGCAGAAGCAAATGTGTGTCCATGTGTGTGTGTGTGTGTGTGTGTGTGTGTGTGTGTGTGTGTGTTGTGTGTGTGTGTGTGTAGGTATGTATGCATGTATGCATGTATGTATGTATATATATAATGATTCAGAAATGCAAACATACGTGGGCCGTTGACGATTTTTTCCTTCTTCTTCTTTGGACTTATCCCTTTCTCCTTTCCGACGAAGAGCCATGCTCGAAACGTTAAAAATTCTCTCCTTTCACCGAGTGTCAACCAGATATAATTCTTATGCCCCTCTGCACGTTCGTTTTCTTTCTCTTTTCGTTTTTTCTTAATTGCTTGCTCATTGAATTGAGACTATATATATGGTAGTGTGTGTGTGTGTGTATAATATATATGTATATATATATATTATATATATTATATATATATATATATATATATATATATATATGTGTTGTGTGTGTGGGTTGTGTGTGTGTGTGTGTGTTCGTGTGTATACATATATATATATATATATATATATATATATATATATATTACATACATACATATATGCATATATATTGTTTCGAATTTGTGTGAATGTGCATAGATTAATATATCAGCTGAATAAATTTAAAACATGGTCTGGTTTTCACGTTTTTTTTTTATTATGGTGTTTTAATATTAAAAATATATTTTGTAATGCTCAAAAATTTAAATTAGTGCTTCCATATGTAGTGTACTGACCAAATTTGAAATGTGTTTAACTGACAGTTGAGTTCTTGACAAATTCAGTACCTCTTACAACTTTCCAACAAGCTGAATTTTGAGAATACCTTTTTGACCAATCTGCATGCAGCTTAAACATCACAGTTTGCCAGGCGTACCGATATTCTGTAACTTACTTTTATTTATATGCTAGAGATATTAATGCTATTATTTCCGTTCAGGACATGCTTGAACATTTTAATAAACCGTTGTTCTTTTATATTTCTACCAACCTCATTTGTATCATGTAGTTTTTGGAAAGAAACAATTAGAAACATTTTCTGACCACATGTCTCTATATGTTCGCTCACTGGAATTTGGCGAACATTGGTGTTCCAGATTTATTGTCTGTGGACTCGTGAGCGTTCTGATAATACATTCCCTGTCTCACCTATATATAATTCCTGGCAATTCTGGTATTTAATGCAGTAGATCAAATTACCGCTTTTGCAGTTCATATCTGCATTCGCGAAAATCTGTGCGTTTTTTTGTTCTAATGGATCTAACAGTACGAATGTATTGACACGTTCTACATCTCTTATCATTACACTTGGATACTGTGAGTGTTTCATCCTGTTTGTTCATGTTGAATTTTGCCTTTGTTAATAGTTTCTTTAGATTATGTGGTTGCTTTTTGCTTAAGATAAGTCTTTGATTAGTTATATATAAATATATACACACACACATACACACACACTCACTCGTGTGTGTGTATATATATACACACACGCAGACACACATATACCATTTATTAAAGCAGAAAAATTATCACAGAATTGTTACTCTGATTTTCATATTCCCGTTCGTCGGGCAGTTGTGAAGAAATCTATATGTGTGTGTGTGTTGTGTGTGTGTGTGTGTGTGCGTGTGTGTGCGTGTGTGTGTGCATGTGTGTGTGCATGTATGTAAGTTTATATTTATGTATA
>NW_021826167.1:0-13284 GCF_006345805.1 Octopus sinensis | reverse complement strand
CCTTGCTTCCATAGCCCGAGGCAACATGGAGAGCTGTCCAACCGTCTCTATTTTGCAGATTAACCTAAAAAAGATAAACAATAAAGACATTAAAGATGGTGTTTATTGGGAGAAGAAGGAAAAAAATGAAAAATGTCAGAAAAACAGAATCAGATTAATTTAAACAGGTGGAATGAAGGTGGGGGGGAAAATAAACGAGATTTATAATGTATCTATACACACACACATTTGTGTATGCATATGTATATATACACTCTCGCACATACATATATACATAAATACCTATATATACATACGTGTTTTATATCTTCACGGATCATTTGTTTATGCATTTTTGTGTATATATGCGTTTATGTGTGTGTATATTTGTGTATGTATGTACAGGTCTGTGTGAGCTGAAGAAAAGTTTTTAATTAAAAAAATATAAATATAAACTGTTTCATATACATATAACACAAACCAACATACATATCATTATACACACACACACACATATATATATATATTCGCTGACCTGTAAATTGTTATTTTCTTTGCTATTTAACAGGACTTTGACTACATCTTCATAGTTATTCTCCACAGCCAGATGTAGAGGTGTGTTGCCAAATGAGTTCTGCTTATTAACATTTGCTCCACTGGAGACTAAGAAGGCCACAACATCAGTTTTACCCCTGAAAGGAAGAAAAACAAACATAAAACATCACATTCACTTAATAATTACATCAAATATACACTCGTGTTCCATTAAATGCATAAAAACCTATGTATACTACAGCCTCGTGTGTGTATATATAATTATATATGCAAATATGTATGTATGTAGAGGCAAACCTACACAAATGTGCCCCAGGCGAATGTTTCCTTGTAACTTCTAGAAAAATGGATGTTTTTCAATGAAATTTCTTTCACAAATATCATTCAAATGGCAAATATTCCAATTATATCGGAATTTGTTGTGAGAAAAACCTTTTCGGTGGGTGGAGAGAGAAATTTAGGAAAGTTCACCCGAGTCGGCTTTCTTTCCAAAAAAATAGATATTTTCAATAAAACCGTTTCAGATGGTGAAGATTTCGATTATATCGGAATTTAATATGAAGAAAATTATAAAAATTGGTGGATTCGCACAGATATACACTGACACAAAACAGAAAATAAAAAGATGAACTTTGGGAAAATAACCGTGATGTGTGTCAGTATGTATGTGTGCGAAACCATCAAATTTTTAAAGTTTTTTCATGTTAAATTCCGATATAATCCTAATCTACACCATTTGAAAGGGATTTGTAGAAATTTTCACAGAAACAAAATATCCACTTTTCTGAAAGTTATAGAAAAACAAAACGGATTTGGGTGAATTTTGAGAAAGTCAACTCCTCAACGTTTGAAAATTTGTTTTTACAACAATTTCCGATATAATTGGAATCTTCATCATCTGAAGCATTTTTGTCAAAGAAATTTCATTAAAAAATATCAATTTGTCTCAAAGTTATAAGGAAACAAATTCGTCGTGGGGCCCAGTTGTGTAGGTATGCCTATACATATGGACGCATATATATATTTATATATATAAGCCTGTCTCGCGTTTTCGGCCTTTCCTGTTTCATTAAGTTTTTTTTCTATTTCGAACCTCGTCCTGCCATAGAGATTTCTCCCTCGTGGGGTCTCCCTTCTCTCTCTCTCTCTTTCCCCCTCTTCTATCTAACACGCCAATCGACCCCCCCCCCCCGAAAAACCCCTAATCTCTATATAAACCAGTGTTTGCTCGGTTCCTGCCTCTACTCGATCCCTCATTGCTTTGCTTCGGATGATAAACTTGGATTTCAGAAATGTGCAGCTAAGATAACCTTGTTTCATTACCGTTTAGGCGCTGATCTCGAACCCTGACACCTTCTCCCCTCTCCATTAACTATCTCCCTCCTCTCTATTTTAAGAATTTTAACCAATGAAATCCCAGCATCTTCGAATTTTAACCAATGAAATCCCAGCATTGCTGCGTTATCGATATTGATAAAGAAATATAGCAGACGCACGACACACACACACACACACACACTCTCTCTCTCTCTCAAACACATGCATATACATTTGCACAAGCACATAGTAATTAATATATAAGCGTACACACACATACAAACGACACACACTCTCTCTCTCTCTCTCTCTCTCTCTCTCCTCTCTCTCTCTCTCTCTCTCTCTCTCTCTCTCTCTCTCTTATCGGTCGTGTTATTCTTTGCTCCGCAGTGAAAGATTGTTTTTGTGCTGAAAAGTTTGAAAATTTGCTGTTTTGGTCGTGGAGGCCACTTCTTTTCTGCTGTTCTGTCCCCCTTGTTTCAAGGGGGAAGTGACGAAAAGACATGAATTTGCAACCAGTCTCCTCCGAGTCGGAGGAAAACGTTGAAAATTTGTTTGAAGGCGATGAAGGCGAAAATGCGGGAGGAAGAATGTAGAAGTAAAGAGACGTCTCACGCGAGCCTCACAAAAGCAGACCACAATATGTCTGGCGAAGTTAGTAAACGACAAGAAAAGGCAAAGATAAAGTTTGCGAGTGCAGCAACTCGCCCCTGTGAAAATATAGTCATCAACAAGGAAGAATTAAAGAAATACCAAGGACTACTAAAAAAAGAAGGTGATAATGTGAAGTTGTTCCCTCCCAGTGAATTGATTTACGCGACGGAGAGAAAAACTGTCATATACAAGACTTATAATGTCAAAAATAAGAAAATTGACTTCGTACAGAGAGAAGCCATAGAAAAATGTTTGAGGCCGATATGGCAACAAACTACATTTATAACAAGGGGTAGTCGCTTCGGCACGGTAGAGGTGCGTTTCCCTAGCGAAGAAATAGCTAGGGAACATTCAACAAGAACGTTGAAGTCGGAAGAGGTAGTTCTTTTACCATTTTATTTAGGAATGAGAACTAGTAGAATAACGGTTACGGACATTCCGCCCGAAATCGAGGTGGATTTTATAACAGCAGCGATTCTCTTAGGCAAAGAGGAAGAAATTGCCATTCTTCAGTCTAAAAGATATCGCCCCACAACCTGGTATGGACAGGACTTAGAGCTTGTGATCCAAGCGAACCCCTCGGACTTGGAAAAATTGCCAAGCTCCCTCACCATTGGAGATACCACCTTGATGGTAATAGTCGAGGGAAGAAAACCGAGATGCTATAAATGTGGCGAGAAAGGCCACATACGGTCGAGCTGCAAGAACAAGCGAAAGAAAATACTACAGAGGCAAGCACGACGCCGAAACAACTTCACCGCTAGAAATAGCAGCCACGTCGCGCACCCCAATTGCCGAAATTCAGCCGACAACGGGAGAAAACGAACGACAACAACAATCAACAACATCCAGGAGTGGGTCAACGTGGAAGCTTCAAAAAGAAGACGGAAACGGAAAAATCCACCCTCTTCGGATACACAGGACTATACTCTGACACAGACAAGCACACCCACACCCACAATACAGTCGCAAACACACACGTAGCCAAAAAAACACACACACTGGAAAAGCACACACAAACACTCACACACCTACCACAAGCACGCACAACACCTACAAACACCCACGCTTCTACAAGCACACACACACAGCCCCCTCCACAATCACCTAACAAAAAAAAAAGAAACACCTTCACGGCGATAAATAAAAACAATAACCATTAAGGGAAAATTAATTTACTGAAATCGGCGAAAAATATATCGCAACAGATATAAATAGTATTATATCCGAAAATGTAGAATTTTATACGATAGATAACGCGGAATATTTTGAAATTAAAAAATCTTTTGCGGAGGATGTAGGCCCGTTACAGATGAACTTTTCAAGCCATCTGTACAAGCAATTCGCAAAAAAACTGACCTCGCAAAACACAACACTCACAGACAGAAAAGATGAGGGTGAAACTACATCCTCTCTTCCGTTAAAACAGTAAGTTTTAAACATTCGACTAAATTTTCACATTCTCGTTTAAACTCGGTTGTATAAATACTCGCGGCCTGGGGTCGTATTGGAAGCAAGGCTACCTCCTTAACGACCTTAGGTCGCATCGTTTGGATGTAGTGGTAATTACCGAATCCAGACTGAGTGGGCTGCAGGCTTTTTCGGCCCTTCTAAACGGCTACGAGAAATACATTTCTCCCTGTCGACCTGGAGGGGGAGGAGGAGTGGCAGTGCTGGTCAGGAAAAACCTGGATTTAGAGATTAGAACTGTCTTTATAGATCCGGAAGGCAGGTTGGTCGTTTTGGATGTGACGCACAGCAGTGGTAAAGTGTTCAGGCTGGTCGCTGTCTACGCTCCCTGCGCAGGAAAAGCCGGGCAGAAAGAGTATTTCAAAAGCCTAGAGAATTTTCTTGGCACGTCGAACACGTTAGTATTGCTAGGTGACTTCAACATAATTTGCGATGCAAGCGTAGATTGTTGGCTCGAGAAAGAATACGAGGGGATTACCTCACCTCAACGATATGCTAAGTCGTTTCGAATTGGCAGATAGATTCAGACTGGACCATCCAGACACTCCAGAGTGGACCTGGGCAAGAAACGACGGTCGTCCAGATCTTATATCGATAGAATCATAACTAGAAGGAAAGATAAGAAATACTTAGCTGTCCACAACACCATATCGTCAGCTACAGCGATCACAAATTAGTGACCTGTACGCTCGACATAGATAGCATGTGTAGACGAGGTACCGGTTACTGGAAGCTAAACAAGTCACTATTGGACTGTGAAGCCTACAGGAATCGGATTAAACAATTAGTAATGAGGGCGTTTACCGGATCCATTATCAACAATAAATGGTGGTACGCCCTGAAAAGAGCCATCAAATTTGAGTCAATTAGGTTAGCAAGAACTAGCTAGTGCTAGAAACAAAGTAGAAAAGGAACTAGTTAAGGCAATAGAGGAGGCAATGAGGTCAGGCAGTGCATCGAAAGTGTTAGCGGCGAGGTTAGCACTAGACCAACATCTCCAAGCTAAACATGAAGGGTGCATTGTCAGGGCTAAGATCCGTGCAATGAGACAGGAAGGGATCAACGCAGCCGGATGGGCCCGGGTGGTAGAGGGCCAGCGTGGCAACAGCTCAACCATTCGATCCTTGACGGGCCCAAATGGTCGATTAGTAAACGAACCCGAGGAGATGTGCAAGGTGTTTCATGATCATTTCGCCCAGCTATTCGGGAGGAGCGGCGAGCTGGAGCGCGGGGAGAAGCTCGCAGACTTCCTAGCCGGTTCGCCGCGTCTATCGAGGCCGGACGCGGAATCTTGTGAGGCGCTGATCACAGCCAAAGAAGTCGAGGATATGTTGGCAGAATGCGGCGGGGACAAATCGCCGGGACTCGATGGTCTGCCTTACGAACTCTATAGTAGCATGCCAGACTTGTTTGGGCACCTACTTGCATGCGTGTACACCAACTGGCAGCAGAACGGGAGAATTCCTAAGTCTGTGAGCCGAGGGGTGGTAGCGTTGTTAAGAAAGGACCCAAACAAGGGGGATTTAATTGATAATTTCCGGCCTATCACTCTGCTTAACGCAGAGTTGAAGATCTTGGCCAAGGTCTTAGCAAAAAGGTTGGCGAGGGTCGTGGGTGAACTTGTTGGCGAGGCGCAAACTTGCGCCATCCCTGGAAGGACCATCAAAGACAATCTCCACTTTCTACGCTATGCCTTAGAAAGGGTAAATAGGATTCCTGGCAAGGGTGGGGCTATGGTCCACTTGGACCAATCGAAAGCGTTTGATAGGGTGGACCATCAGTATCTGGCGGCGGTCCTCGCGGCGGCTGGCTTCGGCCCGACCTTCCGCGGATGGATCATCGCTTATACAGCAACATCGAATCGGTAGTTCGGGTAAATGGTTTCCTTTCGAACCGTTCAGCATTGAACGTTCGGTACGTCAAGGGTGTCCTCTCTCCCCGCTTCTCTACGTTTTGGCCCTCGAGCCGTTGCTGAGGAGGTTGGAAACTATGAGAGGCACCCCGCAGATCTAGGGTGCGGAAAGTCAGCTTCGGCGTATGCGGACGACATCACCGTCATCGTTTCCCGAGTCGAGCACCTACAGTGGGTGGGTGAGGCCTTAAGGGACTACGAAGCGGTTGCAGGAGCGAAAGTCAACCGGGATAAATCGTCGGCTTGCAACTCGGCACCTGGAGGGGCAAGTCGATGTCTTCCGACAGCGTCGTAGGACGTTGGACGGAAGGACCGGTGAAAATGCTTGGGATCTGGTTAGGTCCAGATCTCCAGATAGAGAAGGATTGGAGCGAGGTGGCGAGAAAGGTGGCTCTCCTAACTCAGACATGGTCTGAACGGAATCTGTCCTTGAAAGGAAGGCGGAGGTTGCAGAAGTGTTTATCGCCTCTGTAATCACTTACCGCCTAACCGTAGTGCCTTGCCCCGATTCGTGGCTGAACAAACTGGAACGCATGCTCTTTCGCTTTTATGGAGGGGCAGCAGACCTCTTGTAAGGCGCTCTATTTGCTGCCAAAAGCCGCTGAACGGTGGGTTAGGGATGCCGTGGCTAAAATGCGCAGACATGCGCTCAGGCTAAGGCACCTCTGGATTTACCTGGACGGTGAGCAGGTGTGGTCTCCGTTTGTCAAGCTGTTTTTTCCACAGTTCACATCGTTTAAACGAACTGAACCCATGGATCAAGTGTAGACCGAGGTTGGGCATGTGGCATGCAGAGTGCTATCAGGCACTCGTGCTTCTCTCCCAGTCGGGCAACGCCGGTGGCAGGGCTACTACCGTGTTCTTCTATAGAGGTTTAGAGAGTTTAAGTGTGACGACGACCTAGGAGAAACTCTGGGCTTCGCCGAAAATCAACTGGCCAGCTGTTTCCAAAGAACATTCGGTCCGGGGCCTATGGATAATTACCAAAAGTCCCTGGCCTGGCAATGTTACAGAGGAACTTTACCGGTTCGAGATAAGCTCTTTAGACATGGGTGTGCACCTTCGCCGGTTTGTGCAAGATGTAAGAGGGACAGTGAAACTGTCCTGCACGCGATTGTGCAATGCCCCAAGGTGACTGAACTCTGGACTTATGTCGAACACCTGCTGTCGCATTCGAGAAGAGTACAACTGTCGAGCGAATCTGTAATTAAGATAGTTCCGCCGACCTTCCTGAATAGGGAGGAGCGAGCCTGTTTTCTCTCGGTAGTTGCTATGGCGAAAGAAGTAGTGTGAAGACGAGAGTAAAAGGAATTGCAACAGGCATGTTTATCTCCAGTCTCGAGCTAATCGACTTTTTCGTTTTCCACATGAAACGGAAAATAAGGCTGGAGAAGAAATGCCGTCGCAAAGTGTTTTCGTAAAGATGGAAGTCTACAGCAAGTATGTTGCGAGTGAAAGAACCTGTTTAATCGAGAATGTAGAAAAGGAGAAATCAAAGTCTTCAGTGTGAGGATGTGGTTTGTGGGGTCAACCGCGTCCTCCGCTTCATTTTTTTGTTAATCACTCATTCTCATTTAATTGGATATATTTTAATTGTTTGTTTATTCATACGTTTCGTCTCATTCGATACCCTGACCCCAACGTTTGTTTTGTCCCCTCTTTTTCTCAACCTTATGGTGAATAAAGAAATACTCTCTCTCACCCATTCTCCTTATGCTCTCTCTCTCTCACCCTTTTTCCTCCACACTGTATTTTTCTATCAGTATTTCCCCTTCTCCCATCCTCCCTTTTATTCTCTCACCCTATCTCTCTCTCTGTATTTTCCCCCTCTCTCATTCTCTCACTTATTCTTTTACCACCCCCTCTCTCTTTCTGTATTTTCCTGTCTCTTATTCTTTTACCCCTCTCCCTCTCTCTCTGTATTTTCCTCTCTCTCATCCTCCCTCTTATTCTCTCTCACCATCTCTCTCTCCCATTCTCCTTATTCTCTCTCACCCTCTCTCCCTCTGACACTGTATTTTTCTCTCTCCCCGTCTTGGGTGGGCGACACGGGTGGAACGGAGGTTTTTGGAAATTTTGTTTTTCTAATTTTCGCTTTTAAAATGCGTCCTTCCTTTCTCTTTGATTTCCAAATAAGCTTTTTTAAATACTTCGAAATCAAAACTGGGCGCAGCCGTACCTTAAATAAGCAGTCTATTCACCTGCTAGAAATAGCAGCCAAATCTCACACAAACTCTTTTTCGCACATTTTTTTCTATTTGTAAATTTTTATTTTTTCCATAATCGATTCATAGAATCCGATTATATCGCATTATTATTTCTATTCGTAGGGGTTGGGATGAGTTTCCACAAAAATCCCAAACTGGTCGGATTTGTTTCTTGGCGATAAAATTTCAGAGAAATTTCCCGCGCTAACCCCCCCCCCCCAAAAAAAAAAAACAGGTATTATATATACTGTGTGGCAAAAAGGGAAAATAAAGGGTTCGTTTTATTTATAGACGACATTGATTGGTTGAAATTGCAGAAATTGAAGAAAAAAAACAACAAATATCTTACAAACTATAGAATTTTCTCAAGAAAACCAAGAGAAAAAGATGTTTTATAAACACATTCTACCAGTATATGAAGTTTAAAAGTGTTTAGTTACGTGGAAATTATTTTAAAAAACTGCCGTTCAAACGGAAAAGATCCCCATCTAGCCCTGTCATATTGTGTATGTTATGCTGAATCTCCCTGTGAACTACATTAAGGGTATGTGTGCCTGTGGAGTACTCAGCCACTTGTGCATTAATTTCACGAGCAGGCTGTTCCATTGATCAGATCAAAAGAAACAAATGTTGTCATAACCGGCCGAGTGCTCCTAATGTGCTTTTGTCTGACCCATGCAAGCATGGAAAAAGAGATTTTAAAACGATGATGATGATTAGAAAAATAACCCTGAAATATTTCCTCAGGAAAATATTTCCAACACAAGTATCGATGTTAAGCGAGAAGGGTGGAGCAAACCAAAAGACATTTCTGCGGCGCTTCCTTTCCTGGTGTCAGGGCCTGGCATGTAGGAGAGGCAGTCCTTAAATCCACTCCATGCCAGTGCTTCGTTGTAGAAGGGGGCAGTAGCGTCAAAGATATCTTGGTTCGAGGACAGATTCGAGATCCTCTTGCTTACACCTCTCACTAGGTTCTTGAAAAATATAGGGCTGGTGCCAGTTCTAATGCAAGACATTCTCTGGTTTGGCTTGTGATAAAGCTTGTGTCTACCAGAGCACAGATCGAAAGTAACATGGAAGAAAGTTACTGTGAGGAGTTTAGTCTTGTGTTGAGGTCCAGAAGGCAAGTTGCTGAAATGGGAATCTAACGAATTGTGCTTCTAATCGTTCTGCACATTTATCAGTGTGATAACTGAGGTATCTCAGCGATATTGTGGGGAGGAATTTTTTGTTTGTGGACCATACAGCTCTTTTGGATTAAAATTCCTCTCGAATCAATTTAGTTTCGAAGGCAGCCCAAGCATCTGATTATGTAAATGAGGTTTTGGGGTGTGCAAGGGACGTTGGATTTGATTTTGAATATTTGCCCTTGTCTGAAATGGAATTCCGATCCTTCTAAAAGATTTTCTGCAAATAGGTGAACCACACTTTACAACTCTTGCATCTGTTGTTCTAGGGAATAGTTTGGCATTGGTGAGAATCTTCAAGAAGTAAGACTGAATAAAGAAGACTCATTTATCCCCAAATACAGACCAAATAAATAAATATAAACCCATATTAAAAATAAAGGACTTACCCCATCTAATGTAGGGCAAAAGCCAGAAAAAAAAAATAGTGAGAACAAATAAAAATTTACAGATTTACTTCCCCTTAACTGTAAAATATATGAATGAACAATTATCTCCACTTGCCGTATCTATTTTTTTTCAACTCTCAGTTTGATAAGCAACTCGAAACCGGTCCTTCAATTATTTTGAAAGGACAAAACCTTATTTTGTACAAAATTATATATCTTTTTTTTTCAACTCTCAGTTTGATAAGCAACTCGAAACCGGTCCTTCAATTATTTGGAAAGGACAAAACCTTATTTTGTACAAAATTATAAATCTTTTTTTTCCATGGCTCTAATATACCCCTAAATCCTGTGAAACAAATCTTCTGATTTTTTCATCTTTTCTCTTTTTATATATATCCACCAAGTGTTTCTCTACTGAAATATTTTCTACCCCATATATATATATATATATATATATATACATATATACATAAATATATCTGTATATATATATATATATATATATGATGCATGTGTACGTACAGCCATGCTACATGGTAGTGAAACATGGGCCGTGACTGCTGAGGATATGCGTATGCTCGCAAGAAATGAAGCCAGTATGCTCCGATGGATGTGTAATGTCAGTGTTCATAATCGACAGAGTGTAAGTACCTTGAGAGAAAAGTTGGACCTAAGAAGCATCAGTTGTGGTGTGCAAGAGAGACGTTTGCGCTGGTATGGTCATGTGACGAGAATGGCTGAAGATAGTTGTGTGCAAATGTGCCACTCCCTTGCAGTTGAGGGAACCCGTAGAAGAGGTAGACCCAGGAAAACCTGGGACGAGGTGGTGAAGCACGACCTTCGAACTTTAGGTCTCACTAAGGAAATGACTAGAGACCGAGACCTATGGAAGTATGCTGTGCGTGAGAAGACCCGGCAAGACTAGTGAAACCATAACCCGTGGCCTCTACCTGGTATGTAGCCAGTCGACTTATACATACTTTTCCTTCTTGGGACACAAAACACCACTTGTGAAGACCCGTTGAGGCAAGTGAAAATCAGAATCAAAATCAAAATCAAACCAAATCAAATCAGATATCAGAAAGCAGAACGAAAATTGAAGTCGATCAACATCAATGGAAATTGCAGCTGTGATGCCAGTGACAAGTAAGCGAACCATCCAATCGTGGCTGTTGCCAGCACCGCCCCGACTGGCCTCCGTGCCGGTGTCACGTAAAAAGCACCATCCGTCCGAGGCCGTCTGCCAGCTCCGTCTGGCACCTGTGCAGGTGGCACGTAAAAAGCATCCACTACACTCACAGAGTGGTTGACGTTTGGAAGGGCATCCAGCTGTAGAAACACTGCCACATCATACTGGGCCTGATGCAGCCTCCTGGCTTCACAGACCCCAGGTGAACTGTGTCCAACCCATGCTAGCATGAAAAGAGGACGTTAAATGATGATGATGATGATGATGATGATGATATATATTACCTTAACATATATTCCAGGCGCCACGTACCCTCTTAACATTAATGTGAGCACATATTCTTAATAACTGGTACGACTCTTTGTTTCTCTCTCTCTCTCTCACTTTTACTTGATCTGTCCCCTTCTCTCTACTCATCCTCTTTTTCTCTTCTTCTCTTTCCTCTGATTCTTTGGTCTAATCTTCCACTACCCTCCTATTTCTTTGTCTCGCTCTGCACTCACAGGTCGCTCTTCGACACCCATCCCTTCTCTCTGATTCCTTCTTTCTCTCTCTTCTCGCTCTTTGTCGCGTTTGTCCCTCCTCTTCTCCCTCTCCTCTCTCTCTCTCTCTTTCCGTTGCTTCTCTTTCTTTCTTTTCTCTCTTCTCTGTCACGTGACTGCTGGCCGAAATCTGCCTTTCACGCTTCTGACCAGCGTCGTGTTAACATCGTTGTTTTTCGTCCGCCGCTATAGGCATCTCCGATAAGGCTCCTTTCCTTGCGCCAGAGAAAAAATTTGTTTGCTTGTTATCAGTCGTAAGACACTTGTTGTTGTTTTCACACCGTTAATGCTTCTGTATTTCATGTTTCTGTATTCCATTATTTTTTTGTTTTTTTATATTCGTCCCTTTTGCTGTCCTGGTGTCCGTATGCATTCGATCCTTCTTCCAGGAAATCTACGCTCCCAGCTTAGTTTTTCTAATGCTCGTTGCTTAGTTTTTCTTGGAGGGCTGGCCGTGATCTAGTAATCTCAAGATTAATCAGCCGAAATTACTACGATGATCCGGTTCTTGACTGAAGACTGAGGGTTTCGAATGTCCTGTCCGTGTTTATTGTATCGTCTTCTAAGAGTTATACGTTCTTGTCCATGTTGTATTTTTCTACATACCTTAATATATATATATATATATATATGTATATGTATGTATGTATATATATATATTATATATATATATATATATAAATTAGTAATGCAATACTAGAGTATTGCTTTCCAGTAAAGAATAGCCCGTGAGGGAAAAATATACAAAGAATTAAATATATGGCACAACGAAGAACCGGTATTTTTTCTAGTTTGTTGCACACACGCATTTTTGCTAGTACATATGCGGTGAAGCTATACATTAGCGTCGTATTATTACGTTTGCTATTTCCAGTAAATACCGGTACTTCGTTGTGCCATATATTTACTTCTTTGTATATTTTTCCCTCACGGGCTATTCTTTACTGGAAAGCAATACTCTAGTATTGCATTACTAATTTATTGAAACTTCTTCACCGTTCTTGTGCTGTTAGCGTTTCGCCGTTTCAGTCGAGTGTATTGGCATTAATGTGGTAACATCTGAAAGGTTGTCGTGGTATATGTTTGGCTGATGAAGATAGATCAAGTTTATGGGTGGCAGACATATCTTGAAAAATCTGAAACCTGCGCAGGTCCCACATTATCCTTTTCCAGGTATTTCATCTTTCAGATGTTCTCCCCGGAGGTAAGACAATTTTTTTCTAGTTTGTTGCACACACGCATTTTTGCTAGTACATACGCGGTGAAGCTATACATTAGCGTCGTATTATTACGTTCGCTATTTCCAGTAAATACCGGTACTTCGTTGTGCCATATATTTACTTTTATATATATATATATATATATATATATATACACACACATATATATATATATATATATACACACACATATATATACATATATATATATACATACATATATATATATATTCATACATATATATATATACATATATATATATACACATACATACATACATACATCATACATACATACATACATACATACATATATCATCATCATCATCATCATCGTTTAACGTCCGTTCTCCATGCTAGCATGGGTTGGACGGTTCGACCGGGGATCTGGGAAGCCAGAAGGCTGCACCAGGCTCCAGTCTTATCTGGCAGTGTTTCTACAGCTGGATGCCCTTCCTAACGCCAACCACTCTGTGAGTGTAGTGGGTGCTTTTTACGTGCCACCTGCACAGGTGCCAGGCGAGGCTGGCAACGGCCACGGTCGGATTGGTGTATTTTATGTGCCACCGGCACGGAAGCCAGACGAGGCGGTGCTGGCATCGGCCACGAGTCAGATGGTGCTTTTTACGTACCACCAGACCAGGGATCCTGGCTGGTTCAATT
>NW_021826166.1:10000-13833 GCF_006345805.1 Octopus sinensis | reverse complement strand
GTCTTTCATCTTTATTCGGGGTCTTTAAATTAAGCACCAGTTATGTACTTGGAGCGATGTAATCTACTTACCTTCCCTCAAATTATTGGTCTTGAACCAAAATTTTATTATTATTATTATTATATTATTATTATTATATTATTATTATTATTATATTATTAATATTATTATTTTTTATTATTATTATTATTATTATGATTATTATTATTATTATTATTACTAATGCGATGAGCAGTCAGAACCGTTGGCACGCTGAGCATGAAGCTTAGCGATATTTCGCCTGCCGCTACGTTCTGAGTTCAAATTCACCCGAGGTCCACTTTGCCTTTCATCCTTTCGGGGTCGAATAAAGAAGTACCAGTTACGCACTGGGGTTGATGTAACCGACTTAGTCCCTGTCCCAAATTTGAGGCCCTGTGCCTATATCATCATCATCGTCATCGTCGTCATCGTTGTCGTATAGTTACCACTATTGTCATCACCATTCTGTGCCATTATTACCGTCATTATCATCATCATCATCATATTCATTAAGTTCCATAAATCAAGTGATATATGTATATATAATACATATATATATATTAATATATATATTATATATAATATATCTATATTATGTATATTTTATGTATGTATGTATATATATAATATAATATATATATATATATATATATATATATATCTATATTATGTATATATTATATGTTTATGTATATTTTATCATATGAATATATATATATATGCAGACATACATATATGTATATATCTTATATGCATACACACGTACAAAAATGTATATATATATATAATATATAATATATATTATAATATATATGTGTGTGTGTGTGTGTGTGTGTGATTATATATACATGTATATGTATTAGTGTATTATAAAGACGTCCATGCATGTCTAATTATTATTATTATTATGAATATTATTATTATCATTATTATTATTATTATTATTATTATTATTTCATTATATTATTATTATTATTATCATTATTATTATCATTATTATTATTATTGTTGTTGTTGTTGTTACTATCGTATTATTATTATTATTATTATTATTATCATTATTATTATTATTATTATTGTTGTTGTTGTTACTATCTTTATTATTAGTATTATTATTATTATTATTATTATTATTATTATTATATTATTATTATTATCATTATTATTATTATTATTATTCAGAAGGGCAACCACTAAGCTGTTCTATTGGTCTCAAACTATATGATGAAACTGATTAAATTCCATTATACAAAACTCTCAGTTCTAATCCCATTGTTAGTACCTCGTTTGCCATTCACCCATACCGAAATAGTATCAGCAACGTATGGGGGTGGGGAGTATTCATCCTACACTTTCTTCTCCTTTCTTATAAAAAAATATTCCAAACAACCTAACAAAACCAGAATCGGTCCGGATGTTCTCTGTAGCATATTATTTACAATTACAATATTATGACAGGTGAGAACAGGTAAACTACTTGTAAGAGTGGAATTTTGTTGATCCTTTGTACACTTAATTATAATTACATTTAATTGTTATCGTTGTTGTTAATTGTATACTGTAATTGTTCCATTAATTACATAACTGTGCAACCAATTATAACTGTTAATTGTATTCACATATTTTTACTTACTAACGTTAATTCTCTACTTATTTACTGATTACTGTTAATTGTATAGTTAATTAGCTGTCAATTACTGTTATTGCAAGCATCATATTTTATATTTTTTATAGCTGTTTTCGTTATCATTTTTCTCTTTTTTTTTTCATTATCTACCAATTACATTTCGAGTTGCAACGTTGATGTTTTTATTAGTTTTGTTGTTGTTACTAATTCTTGCTGGTGTTGTTAATGTTATTGCTACCCATTTTCATTATATTATTATTATTGTTGTTGTTCGTCTAACGATATGTATTGCACATCGCTCCCATAAGTTTGACGTCATTTATATTGTTAAACAAAGTTATATATTGAACATCTGTTATCGTTATATCGATAAGCTACCCGGGATGTTAGAGAGCTGATTGGTTTTTCTCCATCTGTAGCCTTTAGAGGCTGGATTAGGATTTGCTCAGCAAACACAACCCTCATTTAAAAAAAAAATATTGAGAGATAGCGGTTAGGATTGTTCAGCCGCTGAAAAAAATAGCCAGTTATGTGCAGAACAGAAAAACAAAATATTGAAAGTTCATGACACAGCAGCAACAACAACAACACACACAACACTAGAAATGTATGAAAGTGATGCTTGGCCGCAAAAAAAAGTTTAGAACAGAGAACAAAGGAGATCAATGACAGCAAAAGGTAACAAAAGCCCTAAGGAGAACACGGCCACCTACACCACCACCAGCACCACCACTGGCAACAGTACACCAGTTGCAATAGCATACCCCCACCACCACCACCACCACCAACATCATTAACGAAAACCGCAAGAACAATTAAAACGAAGCATGCAAATCTGCTGTGAGCAGTTTCACCGGCGTCAGACAATTAATGCGTGCAGAAATTTTTTATAAATAAAAGTGAATTTAAAAGTACAAAATATACGTTGGAGAAATGTGAGCGAAATGTGGAACGGAATGTCCGTAGATCTTTGCAACAAGAACGTAATTTGTCCACAGTTCTATACAAAAGTATTGGAACAACCATCAGCAAGAGCACCAACAGAGGCAGGAAGTCACATCGCCAACAACGGAAGTGAAACTTAACAGCTACGAAAACAGCAACAACAACAATTACTGCAGTATCTGCAGCAGCAACACTACTACCACCACTACCACCAACAACAACAACAGCATCAGAAACCCCCCCGAAACAACAACAACATTTACTTCAACAAAACACCAAATCCCTCACCAATACATGGCCGTCCGCTTCGGACTATTCAGATACGAGATATGTCCTATAACGAAGGAGATGGAGAGGATCTTAAATGGCGAATTATCACCAAAGCCCAGAAAAGAAAGAGGAACAAAATCACACTGGCACAAAACTGGCAGATCCGGACAAATTGAGATGTCTTTGGGCAACAATGTTCAGACACTACCCTCAATCGCAGCTGCACTAACATTGTCGTCGTCATCACCATCATTATCAAAACCACCATTTCTATCGCAGACATCACCACTACAAGCACAGCTTTATTCACTTGTACAATAGTTTGATCACAAATCCTAACACGCACAAACACTAAACCTCACTGCCATAAACACGACCAACAAAGTACTAATAGAGTACATGCGCAGCCATACAGACATCACTCACAGCAATTTTCCATCACACCGGCAACCTACACACATACATAAAAATCATACAAATAACACAAAATATATAACGTTAAAAAACAAATACCCTGATGGCAGAGGAAAATTTACAAAAATTACTCACAATGGACTTTACAAAGACTTGCTTGTGAAAACGCTCACATCTAACTAGGGACAGAAAACTTATCCCCCTTCCTAACAAAACTGCAGCAAATAGCTCTCTCCTCTTCTTCGTCTATATCATCGTCCAACAGGGCCCTGCTCAGAATAGGTAGTATAAATGTATGTGGCCTGAGGTCGCCTAGGAAACAGAGACCCCTACTTAATGACCTCAGATCACTAAATTTAGATGTCGTGGCTGGCGTTGAGACCAGACTCTCCGACCGACGAAATGCCTAGCGGTTTTTCGTCTGCCGTTACGTTCTGAGTTCAAATTCCGCAGAGGCCGACTTTGCCTATCATTCTTTCGGGGTCGATAAAATAAGTACCAGTTATGCACTGGGGCCGATGTAGTTGACTAGTCCCCTCTCTCAAAATGGCTGCTC
>NW_021826166.1:0-5000 GCF_006345805.1 Octopus sinensis | reverse complement strand
GTGTTCACATGTTGAATCGAAGAACCTCAAACAGAGAATCTGTGGAATGTTTTACAACTTCTCACTGTATCCCTAAACGATTGTATTTGAAAGACGCAAAGCAGTTTCTTTTGCTCTTCCTTGGAGAAGTACAACATTTTTTGGCCCTGTATGTATGTTCCTTTTCATTTTTATTTAATTCAATTCTTCCTGTGAGGAATGAGCCGATTTCTAACAAAGAAACAAAGTTTCATCGCTGGAATTTTGATAAAAGCAAATATGTATATATATTTGTATATGCAGTTGAGTTTGATATCATTATAAACATATTCAAAATGACCATTGTTTACAAAGAAAATGTAGTTCAAACGCTCCAGAAAAGAAGATCCTAAGCTGATATATTCCAAATATGGAACTCTTTCTGCAAATACGAAAATGTTTTCGTAAACTGTACCCAGAAAAACTCTTCAAACACCAACATCGGACATACCAAGTAACCTTTAAAGAAAGGTTGAACTGACATAAAACCTCTTTCAGCAATTTTCTTTCAGCGAACCGTAGGATAATCTGGACAATTTTTGGCAAAGCATTAATTGTTGAGAAAGATTAGAAATTAATCAAAATGTTTCTACTTCTGGTTTATAAATACATTTTTATATCATCCGTCATTCTCCATTGAGCCTGCCAAAGTTTTTCAATACCTACTTCTCATAATGCACCAAAATTCTTTAAAGAATCCCATGTGATACGTTAGATGTAATGAATCCCATTTGATCTCATTATAGCTTTACTTGTCGTTCAGCACTTTCAATCAGTTCTTGTTATTTAAAACCATCGATGATTTGAGTGTTCGGGCCCACAAGACTGTGAGCACGGAATCTGAGGAAACGGCGCTTTTTTGGTTAAATGGTATTTATGCAACAGATTGTACAGACTTCTAAGGTACATCAGTAGACTTTTTTCTATTGCAAAGTATGAATTACACACAAAAAAAATTGCAATTAGGTAGAGAACATAAATCCACATGACGCAAAGAAACAGAAGTAACACGGCATTGTGTAATAATGTGATTGATTTGTGCAAATAAACAATCATAAAGGAATGAAAATAAAAATAAAAGGATAAAATTCAAACAAATAATAAAAATAACAAAAGAATAACAACAAAAAATCGTAAGAATAAAATAATAAAGGTAACAACAGAACTAAATGATATGACATAATCGGAATCCAGTCCAGTGCTTACCGTGTTGCGCGCACGGTCGCTAGATCGCGGGTTCAATCCCTGATTGGGCGTCGCGTTGTGTTCTTTCCCCAAAACGCTTCATTTTTCGTTGCTTCAATCCTCCTTTCGATCAGGGGGGGGACGGATATTGGCCTGCTCGCTTAGCCAGCGGAGTGATGTCACCTGAAGGCTAAACCAGTGCAAAACGCATTGTGACCAGCGATGCGTAACAACATTTGATAATAGTCACGTGATCATGTGATACGTATGGATACGTATGGATATAGATCTTCTGTAAACAGAATTAAGCACGTATCATTCCTAATCTCACAGACCATTGTTTATGAGTTTTATCGTATCCAATACCTAATCTGATTGATTCTTAATTATCTAGGAAATAAACTAAATGTTTTATTGTAAAAATATTTACATCGTACGGCAAATTCTTGACCTTTATTCAATGATGTCGGCCTCTGACGCAATTATTAAGACTAACATTCTAGGCAAAGTTTGCATCTCGTTCTAATGCCCAGCTCCATATCAGCCTTTCTAAATTATACGTAGTTACGTTATTCCCAAGGCGCCATGCTAGGTCACTAAGTGGTGTCAATTTTTCCTTATTTCTATACCTAAATGATGAGACTTAGCTAAAGAATCGAAGTTTGAAGGTTGTTGCGCAGCATCCTAAGTAATTGTAAACATTATTATCGGTAAAGACCAAGCACTTACATAATATGTTCTCCAGGCATTGTTTATTTAACGGACATTTCTACGGTTCGCTTTTGTTGTTAAAATTATTATTAAACTGCTGGCCTTGTGCCTAAATTTGAAATCATCATCATCATCATCATCATCATCATTATTATTATTATTATTATTATCATTATTATTATTGTTGTTGTTGTGTTGTTGTTGTAGTTGTTGTTATCTGTCACTTTGCGGTATTTCGTCTGTCGCTATGTTCTGAGTTCAAATTCCGCCGAGGTCGACTTTGCCTTTCGTCCTTTCAGGGTCGATAAATTAAGTACCAGTCAAGTACTGGGGTTGATGCGATCGATTGTCCCCCTCCCCACAAAAATCCAGGCCTTGTGCCTATAACAGAAAGGATTATTATTACTATTATTATTATTATTATTATTATCATTATTATTATTTTTTCTTATGATTACTATCATACTTACTTAGTGAGAGAGCACCGCTTGCCATCAAAGTGACACTGGGGAACAAATATATGAAGCTCTATCCAGAATCTAGTCTTAAATTTTAGGTAAATAAGGATGTGTACAAGTAATCTTTATTTTTCTCATTTTATTTATTTCAGTCATCGGGTTGCGGCCATTCTGTAGCACCGCCTTGAAAGGTATAGTCGAACAAATCGACACCAGAACTTATAAATATGTTTTTTTTTTTTTATCATCGGTACTTATTCAATGGGTCTCATTTGCGGAACAAGTAGACTGCGGGCACGTAAACAAACCAACATCGACGGGGGGGTCAAACACAGAAAGATAGATAGATAGAGATAGATAGATAGATAGATAGATAGATAGATAGATAGATAGATAGATAGATAGATAGATAGATAGATAGATAGACAGATGTAGGACGGCCCTCTTTCAGATTCCGTCTACAAATTCACTCAAAAGGTACTAGTCGGCCCCTGGTTTTAAAGTAGAAGATATCCACGGTGTCGCGAAGCGGGACTGAACCTGAAACCATGGGGCTGCAAAGCAAGTTTCTTAACTACACGGCCTAGGTGTGCTATTAAAAAAAAAACAAATCGATATGCATCTGATGCATTTGATCCCGGGATCTGTAGTTTAGTAGTTAGTACTGCTCTGAGACTGTAACCACTGGGTCACATTTCGTCTATACCCTACAACCGCGCATGATTCTTTTATCTCGTATATCATCTTCAAAATGAAAGACATTATGAGATCTGTTTTATGTGATGCTAAGAGAAAGAAAGTCAGTAACGAAGTTGTACAACCCAGAGGCATAAGTCACAAGTTTGCAATCATTGAGCAGCCTTAAAGCTACAGACTGGATTCTGCTTTCATCGCAAGATAAATACATATGCTTCACTGAGTACGATTATTTTTACACACATTCAGACATACATACACATACATACACAAACACGCGCATAGATACGTGAGTGTGTGTGTGTGTGTGTGTGTGTGTGTGTGTTCGCGTGCGTGTGCATAATTAGTATGTATACATATTATATAGTGTATAATTAGGTTATGTGTTCATATATGTGTAGTATATACGTATATAATATATATACATATATATGTAATATATGTATGTATATATATGCATATATATATAGTGTTATATATATATTATATATAATATATATAATCTATATATATATATATATATAATATATAACACACACACATATATGTATATATATTACATGATGTAGATAGGGTTATAATACAAGCCGTGTTCACATCTGCTTATTCTTGTACTCTAAGAATATGTGTGTTCATATATGTGTATGTATATACGTATATAATATATATACATATATATGTATATATATATATATGTATGTAAATATATTCTATATATATGATATATATCTATATATATATATATATATTATACATACATATATATATATACATATTATATATATGATATATTATATATATATATATATATATATTATACATTATATATATATATATATATATATATTATATAATATATATATATATATATATATATATATATATAAAACACACACACACACATATGTGTATATATATATATATATATATATATATATACATGATGTAGATAGGGTTATAATAGAAGCGCGTGTTCACATCTGCTTATTCTTGTACTCCATTTGTATGCATTGTGTGGGCTACCTATAGCAATTGAAGACTTGAAAATATTAGAAAGCATTTTCTGCAGCGTAATGACATCAAAACAGGTTGGAACAGGAAATTGCAAAATCTTTTGGTATGTTGTACATATATGTATATGTATATCATTATCCATACATACACACACACACACACACAACACACACATATATATATATATATATACATATACATATACATATACATATACATATATATGTATATATATGTATATTTATATGTATATATATATATATGTATATATGCATATATATGTATATACATATGATATTTATCTATCTATCTATCTATTATATATATATATATATATATATATCTATACACATATGTTTCTATTTATATATGTATATATGTATGTATATATACTTTAATTCATTACTTGTTTCAGTCATCTGACTGCGGCCATGCTGGAGCACCTTTAGTCGAAGAAATTCACCCCAAGACTTATTCTTTGTAAGCCTAGTATTTATTCTATCGATCCATTTTGCCGAACCGATAAGTTACGGGTACGTAAGCACAGCAACATCGGTTGTAAAACAACAGTGGTTGGTGACAAACTCACACGCGCAAGGAGTGTGATGAGACGTTTGCTTCTGAATCACATGGTCCGGGTTCAGTCCCGCTGCATGTCACCTTAGAGAAGTGTGTTATATTACAGTCATAAGCCGATTACAACCTTGTGAAAGGATTGGGTGAACAGAAACTGAAACAGACTTCTTATATATATATGTGTGTGTGTGGTGTGTGTGTGTGTGTGTGTGTGTGTGTGTGTGTGTGTGTGTGTGTGTGTGTGTGTCTGTATGTGTGTGAGTGTGTGTGAGGAGGTGTCAGAGTGTGTGAATTTAAGTATGTATGTCTTTGTCTTTCTCCCTCAGCACCACTTGATAACCA
>NW_021826165.1:0-7500 GCF_006345805.1 Octopus sinensis | reverse complement strand
TGTGTGACATGGCAGTGCAACACAGTGTATGACACGGTATGTAACACGGCATGTGCACAGTATTTGACTTATGGCACGAAATGTGACGCGGTATGTAGCACAGTGTGTGACACAACGTATGACATAACATGTAACAAAATGTGTGGCAGCGTGTATCGCAGCATGTAACAAAACTAAGCAGGAGCACATAATTATGTTAACTATTGCTTACCTCCGGGTCAGCTATAGCTGAAAGGAATTGTGAAATGCGTTCCATCCGTGATCATCTTGTAAGTGGTGAGTTGTATTGTCGTGCAGTGGTGTGTGTTATGGAATAACGTGCTGCAGTATGGAGTGGTGTTGTATGTTGCGGTGTAATTTAATCTGGTGTAGTGTAATAGAGTCTGGTATATCGTGTACTTTAATGTGGAGCAATATGGTATAGTGTGGTATATTGTAAGGTATTGATGAAAAGCCAACAACAACAACAACAATAATAATAATAATAATAATAATAATAATAATAATTAATAATAATAGTAATAATAATAATAGTTTCAAAATTTGACATAGGGGTAGTTATTGGGGATGGAGTTGTTGATTATAACGAAACCAGTACATGACTGGTACTCAGTTTTCTTGACACCGTCCCGAAAGGATATAACATAAAGTTGAGCTTGGTGCGATTTGATTTACCACTTCTTAGAGCTCAACAGATAATAATAATAATAATAATAATAATAATAATAATAATAATAATAATAATAATAATAATAATAATAATAATAATGATAATAATAATAATAATAATAATAATAATAATAATTTTTTGCCAATATTTTCGTCCAGTAAAAATCCTTATATAAACATATTGTGTTAAGAAACTCAATATATCTCAGGGGTGGGCGAAAAGAATTTGCCCTGAAGTTACTGCGAGTGCGACAGGTACGCATTTCGTCGTTGTTGCAGCTTCTCAGTGTCACGTACTCTTATCACTTCCGAAACGAAATAGAACCAGTTCATTTGACGTATATAGCGATAGTGTATAAGCTACACGCCAGTTTACAAAGTTGAGGCATAAGCAGAATAAAACTGGAATTATGCAACAGAAGCGTCTGTAGAGAATAAAGTTTATTACTATTACATACTGTGTGTGTAAGATTGAAAAGCCAGAGGCTGCAGTGTTCATCTGCTAAAAGCTTCTGGTTTTTCAACTACTTCATATATACTATATACCCAGACGTGTTTGCGAGTTCGAGTTGAGTGTCCGGTATATTACACCGCTGTCACTTCGCTTTGTAAGAAAAACATGGCAACGGCTAAGTTCACAGCAGTAAACAACATCTCCAGTTTTCACACCATTACCACCACTACTACTTCTACTACTACATATACTGTTATACTATTATATTAACTCTAGTGTGTAGGCGCAATGGCCCAGTGGTTAGGGCAGCAGACGCGCGGTCGGAGGATCGCGGTTTCGATTCCCAGACCGGGCGTTGTGTGTGTTTATTGAGCGAAAACACCTAAAGCCCCACGAGGCTCCTGTTGCACTCTTTCGCCCCAACTTTCTCTCACTCTCTCTTCCTGTTTCCTGAGAAACGCTGCGATGGACTGGCGTGGGGGGCACATACGCCACAGATACCGGGAAACCGGGCCCATGAGCCTGGCTAGGCTTGAAAAGGGCGCATACGATACTATTAACTCTAGTGTGTAGGCGCAATGGCCCAGGGGTTAGGGCAGCGGACTCGCGGTCGTAGAGTCGCAGTTTCGATTCCCAGACCGGGCGTTGTGAGTGTTTATTGAGCGAAAACACCGAAAGCTCCACGAAGATCAAGCCGGGGCGGGTGGTGAACCCTGCTGTACTCTTTCACCACAACTTTCTCTCACTCTTTCTTCCTGTTTCTGTTGTTCCTGTATTTCAAAAGGGGCCAGCCTTGTAAGTCATACTCTATGTCTCTCTGAAAACTACATTAAAGGTACACGTGTCTGTGGAGTACTCAGCCACTTGCACGTTAATTTCACGAGGAGGCTGTTCCGGTGATAGGATCAACTGGAACCCTCGTCGTGACAACTCTAGTAGTGGCACAGCTGCTACCAGTTCCGCTACGAATCATACTACCAGTACCACCACCATGACCACCACTACTACTCTCAATGACACTAAACAACAACGCTTTCGCCGGAAAGATTAACACTCCCCACGCCGGCGACACTTACAACAAAGATGACTCTATTCGAACTCCCAAAACATCCGCCTCAACAACCACCACCACCACCAACACCAGCACCACTACTGCGACTGCCCCCACCACCACCAACAACAACAGCAACAACAATAGGAGACCACTCTCACACTCACACTCACTACCACAACCACTACCACCAATCCTTTACCAATGAAGTCGAGAAGAACATTAAAACACTTTACACCACCAGCCCCTAAAAACAGGGAGTTCCACCAAGTCCTGCTTCAAACCTAACAACAAGAACAAATGAAAAACTAATCAATTTTTTTTTGAATTCTGTAATCTGTTTGTAATTATGGAGTGGTTTTCAGGGAGTGGGGAGGGGAAGTGTTCATGTTCTTAAATTCTGTGTGTGTGGTGTGTGTGTGTGTGGTGTGTGTGCGTGCGTGCGTGCGTGCGTGTGTGTGTTTGAAGTGGTGTACAGATAATGTATACTAAGAAAAAGTGGGCAGTCAGAATTTTGGATAATTCTTTATTGGCGCTTTCGTTCGTTTAACCGAAATCTTCGAAATAAACCCAAGATCTTGGTTTCATCTTGAAGAGTTCAGTTAAACGAACGAAAGTGCTAATAAAGAATTATCCGAAATTCTGACTGCCCACTTTTCCCTAATATATATATATATATATATATATATATATATAGAGGAGAGAGAGAGAGAGAGAGAGAGATACATATACATACATACATACATACATATATATAGCTATGCACCTATATGGAGCGATAGATAGATATGTAGGTGGATAGGTAGGTAGATAGATAGATAGATAGATCGATAGATAGATAGATAGATAGATAGATAGATAGATAGATAGATAGATAGATAGATAGATAGATAGATAGATATGGTCGCGGCTTCCTCGTTCTCGAATATAGTCATCGCCTAAAGCTCTTCCGAATTTGCCTCATGTGCCAGGGCGTGACTTTTCAGGCCGGAGAGTGACCCACACTTTTTGGCACAGATATTACATACACGATTTCGCCAAACAACAGATGACACTTCTTGGCCATCATGCATATATCGTTTCGAACCCTCCTGTATCGTTTCAAATCCCCAGCTGTCACTGTGTGTTTTGAGAGGAGGGGAAGTCGATAACGTTCACCCCTGTGCTCAACTGATATTCTTTTATTCCTTTATTCTCATATTTGTTTCAGTCATTTGACTGCGGCCATGCTGGAGCACCTTTCAGTCGAACAAATCGCCCCCGGGACTTATTCTTTGTAAGCCTAATACTTATTCTATAGGTCTCTCTTGCCGAACCACTAAGTGACAGGGACATAAACACACCAGCATCGGTTGTCAAGCGATGTTGGGGACACACAGACACACAAACATGTGTATATATATATATATACACACACACACACACATATATATATATATATGTATACACACACACATACACACACACACACACACACGCACACGCATATATATATGTATACGACGGACTTCTTTCAGTTTCCGTCTACCAAATCCACACACAAAGCTTTGGTCGGTCCGAGGCTATAGTAGAAGACACTTGCCCAAGGTGCCACGCAGTGGGATTAAACCCGGAACCATGTGGTTGCTAAGCAGGCCACTTAACACGCAACCACTCCTGCGTCTTAATTTATCGCTCCCAAAAGGATGAAAGCCAAGTCAAGCTCAGCGGGACTCGAACTCAGAACACGAAGAGCAGTAAGAAATGCTGTCTTTTTTTTTTTTTTTGTCCGGTAGAAATAATGGGCCTCATTGGATAGACTCTATTTGTAGTTAAAAAATTCTATAAGAAGACGTGTGGGGGGGGGGGGGGAGGTTGGAGGTCGGGCGATGTATGTAATCCACTGCTTGGTTGGTTATTGTATCGACTCTGGAACGAAGGATAAATCGTCGAAACCGACGGCATAACGGAATACCTCAAGGCAATTAGCTCGGCACTCTACAGCCCTTGGTAGTAGTAGTAGTAGTAGTAGTAGTAGTAGTAGTAGTAGTAGTAGTGTTGTTGTTGTTGTTGGTGGTGGTGGTGGTGGTGGTGGTGGTGGTTGTGGTGGTGGTGGTGGTAGTGATTTATTTGCCACAAAGGCACCGAAGAAGGATATTACAAATGACGAAAACCCAACAGAAATCATTAGATTCAAATACCCTTTTTTCCCCTCCCCACTTCTTCTTCTTCTTCTTCTTCTTCTTCTTCTTCTTCTTCTTCTTCTTCCCCCTCTTCCTTTTTCCTCTTCTACCCTTATTCTCTCTTCTTCCCCCTTTTTCCTCCTCTTTCTTCTCTTCTCGTCTTCCGTCTCCTCTTTAAATCCTGTCTTTTAACAGACAAAAACAAACAACAAAATATGCGCCTGAAAGTTTCTTCAGTACGGAGTTTTTCTCTCGTTTCTATCTTCCTTTTTGTTTGTTTGTTTGTTTGTTATATTCCCTATTTACTTTTATTCATTCACATTTATGTGTTTTTTGCTCTTTAAACCATTTCCTTCGATCTGCGAAAGTACTTAACTAAAGAATTTGTGCACCTAAATTGGCAGAACGAGAAAACCTTTTTCCACTTCGTATTCAACGAAGAAGTGGTTGTCTTTGTAATTTAAAATAAATAAATAATCAGTATCCACTGCTGTGGGGAAGCAATGTTTGACCGTATAAATTACTGGTATACAGCAATAATAACACGACTACAATAACAAGAGCAGCGACAAAAATAGGAGTCATGTATGGCTGCAGGAAATGTACGTAGTGCGTCATAAGCTGTTGTTTCTAAGAGGCGCCGGCTGAAAAACAAACGCATATTCGTGCAGTTTATGAAGAGGAATAAACCAACCTAACGCTGGCCATCCCTCTTGAAAGCTTACTTCATGATAGTAAGGACAAGCGGTTATCCGCTAGGTTCGTGATGTTACTGGGCTTAACAATGAGTTACAACACAGCTGGTAGACCAGCGATATTACAGCTGTCACTTCTTCTTCTTCTTCTTCTTCTTCTACTACTACTTTTTCTCCTTCTCCTCCTTCTTCTTCTTCTCCTCCTCCTCATCCTTCTTCTCCTCCTCCTCATCCTTCTTCTCCTCCTCTCCTCCTCCTCCTTCTCTTCTTCTTCTTCTTCTTCTTCTTCTAATCAGGACTCACGCAATTAGCCACAAAAAATAATCTCTAATTCGTGCCTACTCTAAGCTACTAAGAATGCGTCTGGCAACCTGAAAATCCAACCACCACATGCGATAGACTGGCGGTTGAACGGGCGCGAAAGCTACGTTGTTATCCTCATTCCGTAAACGGTGGCTTTCAACGGGTGGAGAGCTGAACCATCCTGGGGTACAGAGGATTCACAGTCTAGACTAGGGTCTGAAAGTGTACCACACCATAGTGGGTTACACCATAGTTCCTCTGCTTTGTGGCAGAAGTAGAAAGAAAGAGTGAAAGTTGTGGTGAAAGAGTACAGCGGGGTCCCTCCCCATCCGCCAGAGCTTCGTGGAGCTTAGGTGTTTTTGCTCAATAAACACTCACAATGCCCGGTATGGGAATCGAAACCGCGTTCTTACGACCGCGAGTCTGCTACCCTAACCACTGGGCCATTGCGCCTCCACACAGCTGTTACTACAGAACTGGTAGATTAGAAATGTTACAACCGTTACAGCAGAACTGGTGGATTAGTGGTGTTACAGCTGTTACAATAGAACTGGTCGATTAATGATGTTACAAGTGCTACAGCAGAACTGGTAGATTGGTGATGCGACAGCTGTTACAACAGAACTGGTTGGCTAATGATGTTACAGGTGTTACAATAGAATTGGCAAGCTGGTGATGTTACAGCTCTGTAGGCTGGACTGTTGACTGTTAAGTGTGTGGGATACAAAACAGTGGACACAGTTATGGACACAATGCAGTGAATTAAACTACAATGTGGTACCTACATACGGCTAGATAGACTCATATGATCCTCCTTCCAATGACACTAATAAGTGTCAAGAGTGAGATATAATTGGTATTTTGTGATTAGGCGGCGAGCTGGCAGAAACGTTAGCACGCCGGGCGAAATGCTTAGCGGTATTTCGTCTGCGTTACGTTGTGAGTTCGAATTCCGCCGAGGTCGACTTTGCTTTTCATCCTTTCGGGGTCGATAAATTAAGTACCAGTTACGCACTGGGGTCGATGTAATCGACTTAATACCTATGTCTGTCCTTGTTTGTCCCCTCTGTGTTTAGCCCCTTGTGGGTAATAAAGAAATAGGTATTTTGTGATTAGTCAGCTGCTCCAAACCTCTCAGCAAACTGGTTCGCAGAATAATTCCGAAAGTGTCATGAAGATAAAATCTTTAAGTTTTGAATTATTTGGTAAAATATAAGCTTTCGGATCTGTTCCAATTATAAAACACTTGTGCCCATAGTTGTAGACCCAGAATAAGTAATATTCTATGTACTAATACGAGAGGCGATAAGATATTACTATGTCGAAGCTCATATTCTGCTACAGTTTCTATTTTGTCCTTCCGAAAGTCTTTGGCGAAGTTAATAGTGTCTCTCGGTATCTGCTTGCCAAAATGGCTGTATTTGTTCTTGATGTGGCATACATCTCCTCATACGTTCTCACTGCGCTGTAGCTTGTCTTTGGGAATTTATACGATCTTCATAGACAAATTCATGACAAATTGTTCGATCATAAGAAAGAGTTTCTTCAAAATGGTTATAAGAAAGTTGTCATTCGGCTATTTTTTCTGTAATGATGGACTGGAAAAGACTGAGGTGGATAAACAGTGCTGTAAGTCTAAATTACTAGGGAAGGATAGATAGAGAGGTGGATAGATAGATAAATTGATGGATAGATGGATAGGTACATGTATTGATGGACAGATAAATAAATTGATAGAGAGATGTATAGATGAATAGCTAGATAGATTGATGGTAGATAGATAGATAGTAGATAGATAGATAGATAGATAGATAGATAGATGATAGATAGATAGATATGTAGGTAGGTCGGTTGGTAGATAGATAGGTAGGTAGGTAGGTAGGTAGGTAAGCAGGTAGGTAGGTAAGTAGGTAGGTAAGAAGATATCTAAGTACATAAATACATCCATACATGTACGCATGCATACATACATACATACATACATACATACAGACAGACAGACAGACAGACAGACAGACACAGAAATTGACTGACATTCACAGATAGATAGATGGATAGATAAACAAACCAACTGACCGATCGATCGATAGATAGACAGACAGACAGACAGACAGACAGACAGACATGAAATACAAAATGTTTAGGAATCTGTTCAAGTTATATGAC
>NW_021826164.1:0-13438 GCF_006345805.1 Octopus sinensis | reverse complement strand
CAATCGTATTTTTATTAGTTCATCGTCACGAAGTACTTTTTGTATCATTTCCTCTTTTCATCTCCTCTATACCCTACATATGTTAAAACTAATTTAACTATCGAGAACATTGCTTAGACAAAATGAAAAAGTATATTTTATGTATAGGCGCAAGGACGACTGTGTGTTACATGATTCCGGGTTCAGTCCTACTGCGTGGCACCTTATGTGTCTCCTACTATACTGTCGGGCCGGCCAAAGATTTCTGAGTGGAATTATCTGACGGAAATTTACATACATACATACATACATACATACATACATACATACATATACTACACACACACAACACATACAACATACTACATACAGACATATACATACATACATACATACAACATACATATATACATGGCGGCTGCCCCCTCGTTATCGAGTATGGCCATTGCATGAAGCTTAGTCAATGTTGTTATCGTGCAATACCTGTGCAAGAAGCTTTTTTAAAGTGAGGAAAGTCTGTGCACTGAGTCAATCCCACTCACTAAGCAACAACAGCCATAATCCGAGATGAAAAAAAAAACATACATACATATATACATACGAGAGTGAAGTCATTCGGACATGAATGACCATGGGATTGCACCTGGAAAGTTGCCCTTCGAAGCACAAGTCGGGTCAAGTTTGTGTAATGAAGAACAGTAGTTGCCACCGATGTTATCCAAGGGAAAGGCAAAGGGGCCGATGCATCTTGGCACCAATGACGACGCAAACTCATTTCTACAGTGAAATGGAGCAACGTGAAATAAGTGTCTTGCCCCAAAACACAACCCGATCCAGGAATCGAACACACTACATCCTGATTATGAGCCCGACGCTCGAACCACTGAGCCATGCGCCTTGTCACACACACATACACACAGACACACACACACACACACAAACACACACACACACACATATATATATATATACACCTACATATATATGCGTGTGTATTTCTGTATCTGCATTTGTCTTCCAATACCATTTGAAAACCGTTGTTGGTGTGTTACGTGCCCCCGTAACTTAGCATTTCGCCAAAAGAGATTCATAGAAGTACTTGGGTCTATTCATTCGACTAAAAGATTCATCAAGGAAGTGCCCCAGCATGGCCGCATTCTTTTGACCGAAAAAGGTGAAAAATAAAATATGAAAGTGGCAGGAGTGGCTGTGTGGTAAGTAGCTTGCTAACCAACCACATGGTTGCGGGTTCAGTCCCACTGTGTGGCATCTTGGGCAAGTGTCTTCTGCTATAGCCCCGGGCCGACCAATACCTTGTGAGTGGATTGGTAGACGGAAACTGAAAGAAGCCTGTCGTATATGTATATATATATAATATATATATATATATATATATATATATATATGTGTGTTGTGTGTGTGTGTGTGTGTGATTGTGTGTCTGTTTGGCCCCTAGCATTGCTTGACAACCGATGCTGGTGTGTTTACGTCCCCGTCACTTAGCGGTTCGGCAAAAGAAACCGATAGAATAAGGACTGGGCTTACAAAGAATAAGTCCCGGGGTCGATTTGCTCGACTAAAGGCGGTGCTCCAGCATGGCCGCAGTCAAATGACTGAAACAAATAAAAGAGTAAAAGAGTAAAAGACATCATCTATATGAATGTGAAAAACCGTGCAAATACACTACGTAAATGGTATTTACACAAAATAACAGAAAACAGAAAACAAGACAAAACAATTTAATGAATATATTTAAAAAAAAAACAAATATAATAGCTCTTGTGTTCTTTTAACACATCTGCGGTGCCAGACGTAACATATTGTTCCGTTTTATAGAGCAGAATAAAACATACCTTGAGTAGACAGACAGTAATTCCACAATTTTTTTGCGAAAGCATAAGGTATTACAAAATATGTTACAAAGTGGAATAAATTGATTCGATGTCTGGAATTCTATCGTTTTTGACAGTTTTCCGTGTGTAAGATATGCCATCAGCTTTGGTACCATCTAATAGCGTCTTTCTTTGATGGAAACTTGTAACAGACATGATATGGCTATAATAGTCACCGTTGCCATTTTATCTTTAGATTTTTTTTTCGGTCATTTGTCTGCGGTCATGCTGGAGCACCGTTTTGAACAAATCGACTCCTTGACTAATTCTTTAAAATCAAGTAATTATGCGATAGGTCTATAAGTTACGGGGATGTAAACAAACCACCACTGGTTGTCAAGAGCTACATACATTGTCACAAAAATTCATACACATAGACACACACACACACACACGCATGTATACGACGGGTTTTCACAGCTTCCGTTTAGGAAATTTACTTACTGAATATTGTTATGCCTAAGGTTTTAAAAGAAAACGCTGACCCAAGATATATACGCATTGGGTCTGCTAACCATTTTCAAGCCATTTGATATTAAACAGAAAGAAGGCGATGTGCTAGCAGAACCATTAGCATGGTGGGCAAAGTGATTCTCGGCATTTCGACCGTTTTTACATTCTGAGTTAAAATTACGCCGAGAACGTCTTTGCCTTTCAAACATTCGGAGTCGATAAAACAAGTACTAGTTAAGCACTAGGGTCGATATTATCGATTTACCCACCTTCCTTGAACTTGCTGGCCTTATACCAACATTTGAAAGTAATATTAAAGAGAAAGAAGGCAGCGAACTGGCAGAATCGTTAGCACGCCTGGCGAAATACTTAGCGGTATTTCGTTGGCGTTACGTTCTCAGTTCAAATTCCGCCGATTTGTAACAGTTACGCACTGGGGTCGATATAATCGACTTAATCCATCTGTCTGTCCTTCTTTGTCCTCTCTGTTAGTAGTAAAGAATAGGTATTTCGTCTGCCGCTACGTTCTGAGTTCAAATTCCGCCGAGGTCGATAAATTAAGAACCAGTTACGCACTGGGGTCGATGTAAACGACTTAATCCCTTTGTACTTGTGTGTCCCCTCTATGTTTAGCCCCTTGTGGGCAATAAAGAAATAGAACGCCGAGTAATATGCTCAGCAGCATTTTATCCGTCCTGAGTTCACATTCCTCCGTTGTTGCCTATGACTTTCATCCTTCCCGGGTCGACAAATACAAGTACCATTCGAAATTCCCTTCTCCTTGCCAAAATTTTAAACCGAATTTCCATAAATATATCGCTCAAATAATTTTAGCGGTTTATATATTTATTGCTTAGTACAACGAAAACATTAATAGCGACTTCGAATGTTTGGCTTTGTCAGTCGGCGTCGCATTCATGGCAGCTCGTAAATTGAAAATTCGAAGACACAGTCTACCGTTTCTTTATACGCACACATACATAGACACACGGACATACACATATATATGTGTAGATGTATATGGATATATGGCTGTGTAATTTGCATTGGATATTTATATATACATTTCTATGTAAATATATATAATGTATAAAAAACATATTACATATACATATATGCATATATATATATATATATATTATATATATATATATATAATTATATTATATATATATATATAAGTTTGTATACAACATATGTGTGTGTTTGTGTGTAATATATATATATATATGTGTTTATATACGGCGATATGTATGTATATCTGAGTAATGTGTATATGAATATCAAAAAATTAATCTAAATGAAAGGAGACCAACATGAAACTGAGTAACGTCAATTCGTTTGTTCATAGCAATTTATAAAAACATTATGAGATTATGAAATGAAGTTATTGAAAGAAAGAAGTATCAATTAATAGAGTGAGTAAGTGGGGTGAGGAGGCGGATGGCGAGCAGAATAAATTGAATACAGAGATAGGTAGAACGAATAGAAAGAGAGAGCTAGACAGCTAGAGCTATCACGAAAGGAAAGGAGCGACAGCGGGAGAGGGAGACGTTTAAAGAAGGTGAAATGATGAAATTACAATGTATTATAATACTTAATCGATTGAGGAAATTGTCTCTTAATAAGATATCAGAGGTCAATTAGATACTTGATTTCTTTATTAAAGATAAACAACGGCAATGAAGCAATAACATAGGCGGTAGAAGTTATATCTGCAAAAAAAATATTGAAGAAAAAAAAAAGAATAGGAAAAGCAAACAAACTAAAAATGAAGTCAGCAATAACTACAACATCGATAACTAAAACAATGCAACACCTACGATTCTATCAGGCAAGCGTTACAATTTCTCCCCTTCTCCTCAAGAGGGAAAAATGAAAGCTAGTATAACCAAAAGAGCACCGGCAATTAAAATTAGCAACATCATGTCGTGACGTTGGTAGTTCTAAAATACATCGGTTAATAATTATGAAGTTAGGAGGTGACGACGACGACGATGATGATGATGACGATGATGACGATGATGATGACGATGATGATGATGATGATGATGATGACGATGATGATGATGATGATGACGAAGATGATGATGGTGACGATGATGATGATGATGGTGATGATGGTGATGATGATGATGATGATGATGATGATGACGATGATGATGATGATGATGACGATGATGATGGTGGTGATGATGATGATGATGATGATGATGACGATGACGATGACGATGATGATAATGATGATGATGATGATGATGGTGATGACGATGATGGTCGTCTCCATAACAACATTCGCTTTTCGCTCCTCAAAATTCTACCCACTTTCTCTTCTTCATCCTCCCCTTTTTCCCTCCTCATTGTCATCATTATCATCTTGGCTCCTGTGACACTGCAGCATATTAAAAGACAGATAAAACGAAAAGACACCAAAGACAGTCGTGCAAATGTTTCAGACCTTTCCTTCAGAGGTTTTTCAATTATAAATCATATCAATTTCAGCTTCCGAATTAATATTGTCCATTCCTACATTACTCAAAGTTTATTAAATTCGCAAAGCTATTTACGAGTGCACGTTAGTGCAAACAGAGACGAGAAAACAAATTACGAAAAATGCGAATGCACCGTGACAAATCTAAGGCAGAACTTATCTGGTAGACTTACCTTATCAGCTAGCCGCCTGAATACGCTTACTCGTTCAACACCATCACCTAATAGGTGACATCTATATTCCCCTCGGATGTTTTTAAATGGGTTTAATCCTTTGCAGAGATTTGAGTTAGGTTTCCATTTCGTGTAGAATTTATTTAATAGCCTCAGATAACTTATTAGGTGTCATAGTCGCTGCCTTTTCTTGTGACTAAAAGATGAAAAATTGGGAGCCTATACTCTTTACTCTTTTACTTGTTTCAGTCATTTGACTGCGGCCATGCTGGAGCACCGCCTTTAGTCGAGCAAATCGACCCCGGGACTTATTATTTGTAAGCCCAGTACCTATTCTATCGGTCTCTTTTGCCGAACCGTTTAGTGACGGGGACGTAAACACACCAGCATCGGTTGTCAAGCAATGCTAGGGGGACAAACACAGACACACAAACACACAACAACACATACATACATACTACATATATATATATATATATATATATATATATATATATATATATATATATATATATATATATACGACAAGCTTCTTTCAGTTTCCTTCTACCAAATCCACTCACAAGGCTTTGGTCGGCCCGGGGCTATAGCAGAAGACACTTGCCCAAGATGCCACGCAGTGGGACTGAACCAGGAACCATGTGGTTGGTTAGTAAGCTACTTACCACACAGCCACTCCTGCGCCTATGGTGGGTTGCCTTATAACCTGGACAGTAAATTTAATGAATGCGTAGTGTATTATGTAATAACGGCTATTGGATCGCAATAAATCAACGGAAATAAATCATTTTTTACAGATGCTACAAAAATGGTGAGTAAAAGGAGAAGACTATACAGAAAACATAAAGAGAAGCAGAGGATAGTTGCAATTAAGTGAAGATACAAAATGTGACATGGAGATGGAGGAGGCGGAGACCGAAAACCTGGGTAAAATTGATGGTAGTGTAAATAATGAGAATACTGTAAATAATGTACATAATTCCTCATCTCTTAAATATAGAACTGAATTTTCATGATGTTTCATATTTTGATGCTTTTAGTTAAATTCATTCACTTGTTAAACATAAATAAACCTTGGAATTACATGGTTTTGATTTACTGTCGGGTGACTTTTGGCCGAATCTGTGTAGATAGAAGCCAGTCGTGGAATAAACGTGGCCTGCAAAGGTGCCTGCAGGACTTCAGTGCTGAGTGGAGAATGTTTACGTATAGCACGTGAAGGCGCATGACATAGTGGTCAGGGCACTCAATCCACGACTGTAAGGTCGAGAGTTCGATTCCCAGCGGCGCATTGTGTCCTTGGGCAATATATCTTATTTCACATTGGTCCAGGCCACTCAGCTTTCAAAATTCAAACGGGCCAGTCTTGTCATATTCTGTGACACACTCAATCTCCTTGAGAACTACGTTGAAGTTACACGTGTCTGTGCAGATCGCAGGCATTTGCACGTAAATTTAACAAGCGGGTTATTCGGTTTAACTGAAGCCTGTAGTGAATAAAATGTGGTGTACTCAGGTGCCTGCAGCACTTCAGTGTTGAGAGGAAGAGGTGTTTTTACGATTAACAAATAAGCATTTCACAAAGACATGGTGGCTGATGTGAAACAGTAGCCGAAGTATCTATATAAAAGTAAAACGACTATCACTTTCGAACACTCAGACCCAATATTGTGAAGCTTATACTCGTTTTCATATCAACAATAGTTTCGTATTATATATTTCTTTATTGCCCACAAGGGGCTAAACATAGAGGAGACAAACAAGAACAGACAAAGGGATTAAGTCGATTACATCGACCCCAGTGCGTAACTGGTACTTTATTTATCGATTCCGGAAAGGATGAAAGACAAAGTCGACCTCGACGGAATTTGAACTCAGAACGTAACGACAGACGAAATTCCTATTTCTTTACTACCCACAAGGGGCTAAACATAGAGGGGACAAACAAGGACAGACAAAGGGATTAAGTCGATTACATCGACCCAAGTGCGAAGTTGGTACTTTATTTATCGACCCTGAAAGGATGAAAGACAAAGTCGACCTCGACGGAATTTGAACTCAGAACGTAACGACAGACGAAATACCTATTTCTTTACTACCCACAAGGGGCTAAATATAGAGGGCACAAACAAAGACAGACAAACGGATTAAATCGATTATATCGACCCTAGTGTGTAACTGGTACTTATTTAATCGACCCCGAAAGGATGAAAGGCGAATTCGACCTAGGTGGAATTTGCAATCAGAACGTAGCGTCGGGCGAAATACCGCGAAGCACTTCACCCGGCGTGCTATCGTCTCTGCCAGCTCGCCGCCTTACTCAGACCCAATATTCTGAAGATTATACTCGTCTTCATATCAATAATCGTTTCTTATTATAACCATCACATGGGAAAATTTCGTTCACCTTGGTCCAGTACAAAAATGTTACACAGAGAGGGATATGTAACTCAGTGATTTGATAATTTCCATGTTGTTCCGAAGAATAATTCTTTCTTCGGTGATGTGGAATAAAAATTTCCATTAAGAGCTTCTCAACACATCCACTACCTTCTTTAACCAAGGCCTTGTATATGTATCTGTCGCCACAACGCTTTTCACGTATTCTTATGATTTCTATCAAGCTTGACCGAGGCAAGTTGGTAGGTACTATATAGAAAAAATATTTATGTTTTCATTAATTTTATGTTTTACTCTATTTGTTATGATGTACTTTATAATATTAAAATATTTATGAATATAGATTGAAAGTAATTAATATCGAAGGATTCTTGGCTAGTAACTGTAGACAATCTCACCTAGACTCGATTCCTAATTCATGGCTTCGGCTCAATATACAAATATATATCTGTAATTATACACTGTCTCTCATTCACACCATTCTTCCTCCTCTCTGTCTTTCTCTCTCTCTCTCTCATCTATTCTCTCTCTCTCTCTCTCCCTCCCTCTCCCACCTTCTATTTCTCTTATTCACTTGTTTGTAATTTTCGTTTATGATTCCAGAATGTTCTTCATGTTGAAACTTGTATAACTGAAGTAATGGCTCACACATTATGTATACACGTATTAATGATTCTCAAAACAAAATGTTATATATAATTAATTGCAATGATATAATAATGTAATACAATATAATAAAAAATAAAATGTATATAGGCATTTATATGTACACGTGTTTGTGTGTATGTGTATAGTTTATGTGTACGCATATATATATATACGCCATGATAGATCGCTAGCCACTACACATTATTTATTGTCTTTCCTAGTTTCTTTCTGTGTTCCTTTCTGTTGAAGAGTGGAGGCTCGAAACATTAAAGATTATTTCACTTGCCGAGCGTTAATTAATACATCCGTTTATTGTCTACACCACCTGTCTTTGTCTTTTTTTTTTGTGAATTATCCCTATATATATATATATATATGTGTGTGTGTGTGTGGTGTGTGTGTGTGGTGTGTGTGTGTGTGCGTGCGCGCATGTATATATATATATATATATATATATATGTATATATATATATTTTCATAAAGCTTCCGTTATGTATATATATATATATAATATATATATATATATCTATATATATATATATATATATATATATATATATATATATAATATATATATATATTATATATATATATATAATACATATATGGAGAGAGGGAGAGGGAGAGGGAGAGAAAGATAGATTAATCGATAGATAGATAGATACAGGATGAGATTTTTCTAGTCTCCGCCTTCCGAATCCGCTTACAACTCTTTTGTTGGCCCGAAGTTATAATAGAAGACATTTCCGCAAGATCCATGTAGTGTAACTGAACTCGGAACAATATGGTTAGGAAGCAAGCTTCTTAACACACAATCACATTAGGGATTATGTATATATATATATATGTATATATGTACGTATGTATGTATGCGTGCATGTATGTATGTATGCATGTATCTATCTATCTATCTATCTATCTATCTATCTATCTATCTATCTATCTATCTATCTATCTATCTATCTATCTATCTATCTATCTATCTATCTATCTATCTATCTGTGTGTGTGTGTTTGTGTGTGTGTGTGTACGAGGGAAGTCAAAAATTATCCGCTCTTTCGCTATAGCATATCGTTATGGTCACACTGCTTTTTACGCGCGCCTGCTTATAGTCGATACCGAGGTGGTCACGTGATCGAGGTTTGCGCCTGATCGTGCCTTTTTTTCTGGCTTTACAGTGTAAGCATGGCTGCTTCACTAGCAATGTACACCAAAGAATAACAAGGGCAGTGGTCCGAGAGATGGTTATGGTGAACCAGTTCACCATTACGATCTCTCGACCTTCCTGAATCTTCTCATCACTGTGGAGGTTAAAGGGTGTTCTGCTCCCTCTTCCTGCGTCACAATTGGCCGACCACTTTTAAACTTCTCGATTGACTTATACACACTTGTACGCGATAGTGCATTGTTTCCGTATTGTGCTAAAGGCCTCCGGTGAATTTCAGCGCCTAACACACCTTCTGACCAGAGAAATCGGATCACTGCCCTTTGTTCTTCTCTGGTGCACCTTTCTAGCGGAGCGGCCGTGTTTACACGGTAAAGCCAGAAAGAATAATGGCGCAATTAGACTCACATATCCACCACGTGACCACGATAATACCAACTAACTATAAGCACGCATGCGTAGAAGGGTGTGTGACAATAATATCATGGCAAAAGTGCGGATAATTTTTGGCTTCACCACCTATGTATGTATGTATGTATGTATGTATGTATGTATGTATGTATGTATGTATGTATGTATGTGTGCATGTATGTATGTATAAAACTGTATATGAAATCATACTTTCTAAATTTAAAGGAAAGAAAAGTGGTGATATGACGGTGTAATCATTCAGCGTACTTATCGCGAATATTCGAGGTGTGTGTGTGTGTTCTAATACTCAAATTCCCTCTTAAGATTGCTTGTACACCCCAAGGTTACTCTATATCCTGTTGTCAACATACGATGAAAGCTTGTTATATAACACACACACACAACACGCACACACACACATACACACATAGAATTTATAACCTCTCTTTATGTATGAAACCCAGCTAATTAAATTGCCTTGTGAATGTCTCAGAAATTCTCATAGGTATTAAATTCACTTTCTGCCACCTGTCCAACGTGTAAACACTGAATGAATCCAGTACAGATTAACTATATCATCACATAGTATAACAGGAATACAAAACACACACACACATATAATAAGGAAGTGTTATACGATATTCATTAGCTACACACGTTTCAAATACAATATCATATCTCAAAAGGCAGCAATACAACACATGCACAATTTAATCGACCCACATTTGACAGATTCAAATAGTGCGGCAAAACTGAATATCATTCTATACCCATCAATGCTATATCGATATTGATTGTATTGGTAAACAGCTACGATAATAGAATGGTGTTGACTTCTTTTGTTTCTGTACCATCTCGATCGATCAAATGTGAAATTGATTAAGTCAGGTAAAACTGTTGTGTTGTAGTATTTTCAGGTATGCTACTCTATTTGAAAGTTGCGTAGCTGATAACTTATGGATAAATATCTATTCACCTGTGTTTTCTTCACACACGCATATACACACTCATTCATACATATATGTAGTAGGTTCTTACTTATATATATATGATATTAGTTAAGTTAATTGAAATTACCATTACTCTAAAAAAAAACAATTACTTTAACAGTTTTCTCGGCTTAAAACTAACAACCAAGGGAGGTAACTACAATATTATCACGTAATTCAATTTAATAAAAAACGAAGGCAATTGTCTACTAGACAAATATAACATCTTTCTTTGCCTCAATACATCAATACTGTACCTTATGTGTATATAAAGTGTGTGTCTAGTCACTCCCTCTCTGCTTAACTCTCTCTTTTTCGTATCTCCTTTGTCTGTCTATCTGTCTCTCACTCCATCTATCTGTTTGTCTGTCTGCATGTCCATCTTACTCTCTCTCTCCCTCTCTCTCTCTCTCTCTCTCTCTCCGTGTTTCTCATTGTCTTTCTATCTCAAGCTTCATCGTCTATTCTATTACCATAGCCTTTACGGCGTGATGTATTTGTGATTGTTATAATTAGATATCGGAAGCCATGCTGTTTTCTATGGACACGTTTGTATACATGTATACAAATATATATATATATGTGTGCGTGTGTGTATACATATATATATATATATATATATATATATAATACCCATCTCTGTCTCTTTTCTCTTTTTGTATATATAACCATATCTGTCTATTACATTCTCTCTCTCCCTCTCCCTCTCGCCGTATATGTATATATATACATATACATATATATATATATATATTATATTATATATATATACATATATATATTTATATATATACATATATATATATATATATATTATATATATATATAATATATATATATATATATATATATACATATCATATATATATATATATATATATATATATATTTATATATATACATATACATATACATATATATATATATATATATATATATATATATATATATATATATATATATATATGTATATTATGTCGGTAAAATTTGATTACATTTGTCTCGAGGAAACAGCTGTGTAAAAATTCATAAATCTCCATTTAATAAAATTGTTAATGGCGTACAAACGTAGTTGCGAATCTCATTCACAAAACATAGTAAATATTGTAATATCTCATGTTTATGTATTAGCTTATTGTGCGAGTTATTATTGCTTCAGCAGCAAATATAGAATCTGGCAAATCTTAAACTCTATTTCCATTTACTTCATACATTTCGTCTGTATGGAATGTAATAAGGAATGTAATATAAAAATACAAGGCGAGCCAATTATTTTGGGACAGTTTCAATTTGCTGGTGTCTCACAAGTTTCACGTCAAATTTCAATATTTTATCTTGTATGATGTGTTTTAGTTATTTCAGTACAGCCATACTGGAGCACCGCCTTGAAGTGTTTACTCAAAAAGAAAAAAAAAACATGACCCAGGTACTTATTTTATCCGTCACTTTCATCGAACCACAAGGTTACTGGGATGTAAGCACAGGGTCGTCAATTGGTGGTGGGGAACAAACACATGCATAAAGACTATTGCATACGCGTGCACATATATAGACAGACAGGCAGACAGATAGACAGACAGATAGACAGACAGACACACATACATGTATATGACAGTTTTCTTTTAATTTCCTTATTTCTTTATTGCCCACAAGGGACTAAACATAGACGGGACAAACAAGGACAGTCAAAGGGATTAAGTCAATTACGTCGACCCCAGTGCGTAACTGGTACTTAATTTATCGACCCCGGAAGATGACAGGCAAAGTCGGCCTCGGCGGAATTTGAACTCAGAACGTAACGGCAGACGACAAATACAGCTATTTCGCCCGGCATGCTACCGTTTCTGCCAGCTCGCCGCCTTTCTTTTAATTTCTGTCTACCAAATCCACTCTGAAGCTCTTAATGGGCCCTAGTCTATAGCAAAGGATATTTACCCAACGTTCCACGTAAGGGACTAAACCTGGAGTCATGTAGTAGGTAAGTAAGATTATTACCACATAGTTACGACTTCACCTACATCCACGCCTGTTCCTATAGCGATGGCCTTTCATGTGGCACGGCTGGGGCATAAAAAATACCATCAAATTCAATTAATTTCCAAATACAGAGTACAAAATATTATCATCGTCATTCCTCTAGCTTATGTTTGTTTCAAATTTTGGCACAACGCCAGCAGTTTGGCGGGAGGTGTAGTCAAATAAATCAACCCCGTTTCTTATAAGGGACTTATTTTATCAAATCCGAACTGATAAAATCTCGGTGGGATTTGAACACAGACCGTAAAGATGGACGAAATGTCGCTAAGTAATTTGACCTGCGTGCTAACAATTCTGCCAGCTCACCAACTTTATTCATGTTTCTATATTAAAAAGTAATAAACCAGCTTGGTATCATTATATCACCAGTACTGTTCATGTCATCCCTAGCCAAAAACCCGTCAACGGTGATTTCTCGTTATTTTCCATGCCATGTGTATCATAGACAACGTCGTCTAATACAGGTTAGGAAATTTCGTTCTTTTTCTTTTTACAGATGTTATAATGTGATATGAAGGGAAAAAAGAAATTAACATGTCTATCAAAAGTGTATATGGTAATAAAGGACGAACACACCTCTAAAGTACGCCAAAGCGCCAATATTAAGTGACGAGCTAGCTTAAGATGAATTCATAAACATTCACAATCATATAGAGGCAGAGAGTGCTTATTCTACAAATCGATTATTTGGAAAATATTCCGTGTATGAAATCAGCAGCTTTTGCCGTTATTTCCAAGAAGCATGGACCTTCTCAGTGCTTTCCCCTTTGTCCGTCTGTCTGTCAATCTGTCTGTCTCTC
>NW_021826163.1:12500-13633 GCF_006345805.1 Octopus sinensis | reverse complement strand
AGCAAAAAGGAGGAACTGAAGAAAGGGCTGTATCTTTTGCCACAAGGTTGTAGCGAAAAAAAAAATTGAAACATTTGTGTTATCTTACCAGTCATATATTTCACCAGTTATATCGTTATAATATTGATCTCCGTCAGTTTCGGCGATTAGTGTTTAGTTGTTCGATTTCATTGACTTAAAGTAAAAGTGGCTGAGTATCCCACCGACATGTGTACCCAGTACTGCCTTAACCCAATTATGATCTATGTACGCTCCGGCTTGCTGTCAATAAATAATACTATAGGGCCCAGTACATTTACTTTCTCGGGTGACTTTAATGTTGCTAAGACGGCTCTGTGTCTATACTTAACATAATTCTAAAACCTAATCAGCGTGATACAAGGATCGCCCTTTAAATTACAAGTACAGTCCTTCTTTGGCCCCTACGCAGTTTCCATTCACTCATTGAAAATCTCAAGACTTGGATCGATTCGAGGTCATGGCAAAAAGAAACAGAAACATTTGTATAAGATATGACGCTGTGGAATCGAACCCGAGATATCATAATTGCGAGATAATTTTTTTTTTCATTTGGCTATACTGTATCTCCCAAGTTATATTAATATAGTTATATTACAACAGCTATATAGAGCAGTGATAGGCAATATCGTTACATTAAATACCTTACCGTATTGATTCTGTCTCTTTTTGTTTTGAGTTCAAATCCCATCCAGGTCAAATTTTAATCTTAATCTTCCGATGTGGAAAAAATAAAGTACTTGTAGAGTAGACATAACCTATTGTTACCCCACTCCTTAAATTTATAACCATGATCTCAATTAGAAAACAACTATGATACGAGTGATTGTATGATGATTATATCATTTAGGGTGGTGGCCTGATAGAAACGACTAGAGAATCGGACAATAAGCATTATGATATGTTTTCCGGCTCCTTACATTACGAGATCAAACCCCGCTGAGAGCATGTTTCGTTTTCAATCTATAGGGGCTGGTAAAATAAAGTACAAAGGAATCAAGAACCGAACACCTCAAAACTGCTGGCCTTGGCCCTAAACGAGAAACAAGCATTTTTTCAGTTAAATGCGTGTTATATCATTTAAACCAATTCTGTCACAATCTTTTATCTTTTTT
>NW_021826163.1:5000-7500 GCF_006345805.1 Octopus sinensis | reverse complement strand
AACAAAAGAGATTATCACTTCAGTGTTGCTTAGCAACCGAGCTGTTTTCTGTATGAAGCTAACGAAGTTAGAACTAAGAAATAAATCATCAGTCTGGTCACGCCGGATTCACTGCTACTGAGTGCGGGAAATGAACAGCATGCACGCGCACGCGCACGCGTACACACGGACGCACACGCACATGCGTACGTACATACATACATACATACATACATACATACATACATACATACATACATACATGTGTGTATGACTGATAGAATAAGTACTACGCTTACAAAGAATAAGTCCCGGGGTCGATGTGCTCGACTAAAGGCGGTGCTCCAGCATGGCCGCAGTCAAATGACTGAAACACAAGTAAAAGAGTATTGGGTGCGTGTGTGCGTATTTTTTTAATTTGTTTCAGTCATTTGACTACGGCCATGCTGGAGCACACCGCCTTTACTCGAGTAAATCCACCTCAGGACTTATTTAAGTACTTATTCCATCACCTATCGCTCTCTCTTGCCAAACCGCTAAGTTACGGGGACGTAAACAAACCAGCATCGGTTGTCAAGCGATGTTGGGGGAACAAACACAGACACACAAACATACACACACAGACACACACACACACACACACACACACACACACCACACACACACACACACACATATATATATATATATATATACGATGGGCTTCTTTCAGTCTCCGTCAACCAAATCCACTCACAAGCCACTCCTATTCTTTTTCTTTTCTTTTACTGGTTTCAGTCACTTGATTGCGGCCATGCTGGAGCACCGCCTTTAGTCGAACGGATCGCCACCCCCATCCCCGATTTATTCTTTGTAGGCTTAATACTTATTCTAATGGTCTTTTACCGAACCGTTAAGTTATGGGGATATAAACACACCAACATCGGTTGACAAGTGATGGTGGGTGGGACAAACACAGACAAACAAACATATACATATATATTTGCAGTCGTGGCTGCGTGGTAAGTAGCTCGCTTACCAGCCACATGGCTCCGGGTTCAGTCCCACTGCGTATCACCTTGGACAAGTGTCTTCTACTATAGCCTGGGGCCGGCCAAAGCCTTGTGTGTGGATTTGGTAGGTGGCTGACTGGCTGGCTGGCTGGCTGGATGGATGGATGGATGGATGAATGGATGGATGGATGGATGGATGGATGGATGGATGGTTGGCTGGTTGTCGAGCTGCCTGGCTGGATGACTGGCAGAGCTAATGTATCTTTCGTTTGTTTAACTAATGTTTGTGATTGTTTGCTTTGTTCACCTTGCATTCGAAATGATGATCAACAAGCAGACTTCTGTTGTTACGAATGTTTACCGCCAATTCGACCAAGTCACACTTTCGAGCTACGGAAATTTTGACACCATATTACAAACAATAAATGCTCAAACGAAGATGAAACTCTTTGTGTGTTTCTAAATGGCTAGCTTGTGTCTTCCATGCTACAATCGGTTTAACTTCAACACAGTCTCAGAGCAAACCACTTGCTTGGACGAGTGTACCTTGTAAATTGGTATCTCCAATATCTTAACGCCGCTGTACGATGTGGCTATATACCGCAAATCCTCGAGTATAGTACGCCCTTGAGTATAAAACGCAGGGGATTTTTAGGGGGCTGTACTTCTGAAAAACCTAAACCTTGTGTATAATACGCACCCCTCTCTAACTTGAGTCAAGGAGGTCATATAAACCGTCCTTGGTTTGTAAAAATGTATACGGTTAACGTCCTTTATTATTATTGTATATATAACATAATGCAGCGTGTAGCTTTTTTGTGCATTTTGTTTGCAGAAAATAAAAAAATAACAGTAATAATGTTTAATAAATGTTGCTTACTGCAAGTTATGAATGATTCATTTATGACTTCATTGCTTTCAGGATTAACTTAAGGTATTTTCGCGCCCGACATCACAAAATGTGTCTGAATAAACATTGCCGGGCAGCAAATAGAGACTCGGACATTGCTTAGAAAATATTTTTCATTTCTAACTTCGCATATAGTACGCACAAGGGATTTTGACCTTATAAAGGGGCAAAAACCCCGAGATGTGGTATATACACTCATTAGCCATTTTTGTCTTCGATCTCATTGTTTGTTTACGTCTGACGTCTTGATACGAAACGTTGTCAGCAAAAAAAATCAGTGCTGGTTATCAGTTCTATTGAAATAACCTTAACAAAACAGTTATTGTCGTCACAACAGTCACAGTAACTTATCCAAAGGGTTGCAGCTGAGATCAAGTGTAGATAGGGCGGTATTAACCTTGCCTATGACGTTATCTTTCAAGTACTCGATATGATTTTTAAATGCTTTGATAGTTAAGTACCGGTCCGTTTAACTTCCGTTATCCAGATCTCACGAAGAATATCGATTAATTTGTAGGCGTTGCATAAACCACGGCGAAAGAGGCCATCATTTTCTATTTTGGCAATCACAGCTATTTCTTTTGTTACTTTGGTTTACGTAAATTCCATATACCTCCTC
>NW_021826162.1:0-5000 GCF_006345805.1 Octopus sinensis | reverse complement strand
GTCGATATAATGGACTTATTCCGTTTGTCTGTCCTTGTGTGTCCCCTCTGTGTGTAGCTTCTTGTGGGTAGTAAAGAAACAGGTATTTCGCCCGTCGCTACGCTCTGAGTTCAAATTCCGCCGAGGTTGACTTTGCCTTCCATCCTTTCGGGGTCGATAAATTAAGTACCAGTTGCGTACTGGGATCCATCTAGTCGACTGGGCCCCTCCCCCAAAATTTCGGGCCTTGTGCCTAGAGTAGAAAAGAATATTATGCTCTACAACTGTGGTTCTCAACCCTTTTTTTACCTACGGACTCCTTTGATTCCTATTTTATCCTGATGGGGCCGAGGTACCCTCATTGCTATTCAATGTCTAAAAACTCCTATTATACTTTTATGATTAAATAGTTTTAAGAATTGTATAAAATATTGTTTCACGTGTTTCGATCATTTGATTGCGGCCATGGTGGAGCACCGCTTGGAAGAGTTTTAGTCGAAGAAATCGACCCCGGGACTTATTTCTTTAAGGTCTAGTATTTATTTTATCGTTTTCTTTTGCCGAACCGCTAAGTTACGGGGACGTAAACACATTATCACCGGTTGTCAAGAGGTGATAAAGGGACAAACATAGACACAAATACACACACACACGCGCGCGCACACATATACAAACATATATATATATATACGATGGGCTTCTTTCAATTTCCCTGTACCAAATCCACTCACAAGGTTTTAGTCGACCCGAGGCTTTGTAGAAGACTATTATCCAAGGTATCACGCAGTGGGACTGAACCTGGAACCATGTTGTTGGGGAATCAAGCCTCTTACCACACAGCCACGCCTAGAATCTTATATGGATCCCCAAGAACCATATGGAGCCCCAAAAGCCATATAGACCCCCAAGAAGGGCCACATGAACTTCCAAAGACCTTGTGTACCCTCGTTGAAAACCACTGCTCTATATTGTTGTAAGATATTCTGGCTCACTGTTATGTGTCACTAGAAACTTCCTTCGTTCATACTGATACAATCTGTGAGGAACTCCAGCATTTTCACCATAATCAACAGAAGTATCGGTAAGGTACACAACAGATATAACCATAAATTATAGTGATGCCTGAGATCAAGAGTCGGGTCAGAATTACGACATCGTATCAGTTTAAGAGAAGCTGATTGATCATCTATAGATGTCAAAACTGAGATAATGATCAAACTATATAACCTGTATCAAAGCAGTTTAGATCTACTACTAATGTATTCTTAGCGTCAAAAACTGACGGGTAATTTAGATTCGATTTTTGCCATCTAATTTCAGCTTCGGATTATTTAGATTATTTTTTCTTTTGTAAATATTTAGCTGTTGACATTTCAATGTTTATACTCAGAGTTTGAAGAGTTTAATCTGTTTTTCTTCTTCTTTTTTTTTTTTTTTTTTTTGTTCTCTACGTCACTGAAGCAAACTATCAGACATACAAATAGAAACAAAAAATTCAAAATAAAGACCGAAAAAAAAAATCGAATGTAATTTTTTAAATCTTTTTTAGGCTTCGTTGTCTTTAGTGTGTTTCACTCACCATCTGGCGATCGTGAGGTCGATTCTCGGACCGGTTGTGCGTTGTGTTCTGGAGCAAAACACTTCGCTTCACGTTGCTCTAGCACTGTGCAGGAACCGACATGTCAAAGGAGGGTCCTGAACGTTTCCTTTGTCGTAAAAACTCTCATCAGCACCGATTATCCCAAAACAGACCCTTGGGTTGGAGGGTTTGTCGCATGAGTGGTGGTGCAAAGGTGTCATCCGCTTGGAGTTATAGGAAATCACCAATAAATGATGCATGCAGTGAAGTGCTGTTACAGCGCATATCCCCATATTACTACAAATAATTACTACTACTACTACTACTACCACCATCACCACCACCTCCTCCTCTACTACTACTACCACCACCACCACCACCACCTCCACTACTACCACTACCACCACCAACTCCACTACTACTACTACTACCACCACCACCACCTCCATTACTACCACTACAACCACCACCTCCACTACTACTACAACTACCACCATCAACTCCACTACCACTACTACTACTACTACTACCACCACCACCTTCCCCACTTGTTCATACAAAAAATTCCTTGGGAATTTTTCATTAGATTCTGAGTTAACAAAGCAATTTAGTTATATGGCTGACGTTAACACAACTGATACACATTCATTTGTAGGCAAACTGTACTCGTGTATGTGTGTGTGTGTGTGTGTGTGCGTGCGTGTTTATGAATGTATGTATTTATATATTATATGTGTATGTATACTTGTATACAAGTAGCCTTTATCTCATCTACATACTGTAAATCCTCGAGTATAGCCCGCCCTTGATTATAATACGCAGGGGATTTTTAGGAGGCTGTACCTTTGAAAAACCTAAACCTAGTGTATAACACGCACCCATTCTCTAACTTGAGTCGTGCGTAATTAAGCCAGCAGCACCTAGTCGAACAAACACTTCCGCGCATGCGTAATACAATAATGGTGATGTTCTTAACTGTTATATGGGAATGTAAATATGTTTCCAAATTGTTTTTGTTACATGTTATTCTGTGTTCTGAATACTTTTATTTTAATAAATGTTGCTTACTGCAAGTTATGGATGATTCTTTTATGACTTCATTGCTTTCAGGCTTAGCTTAAGGTATTTTCGTGCCCGACATCACATAATGCGTCTGAATAAACATTGCTGGACAGCAAATAAAGACTCGGACAGTGCTTAGAAAAAATTTTCATTTTTATCCTCGTATATAGTACGAACTGGGCATTTTGACCTTTAAATTTTGGAGGGAAAATGCGGATTATACTCGAGGATTTACGTTACTATAAATCGTCTTCAAATATGCCTCTTTTATGTTTAATCATTAAACTACATAATCTAGCCGTTGTTAGTAACATATTCTTTAATACACCATCCATTGATAGTACCTTCCTTTCCGAACTGGTTAATTATCCATTTATATATCAGGTGTGAAGGCGTATGGCTTAGTGGTTAAGGTATGCCGCTCAGGACCGTAAGGACATGAGTTCGATTTCTTTCAACGCATTGTGTTCTTCATTTCACGTTCTTCCAGTCCACTCAGCTGGCAAAATGAAGTGTACCTGTAATTCCAAAAGCCAGCTTTGTAACATTTTTATTTCTTTATTGCCCATAAGGGGCTAAACATAGAGGGGACAGACAAAGCGATTCAGTCGATTACATCGACCCCAGTGCGTAACTGGTACTTAATTTATCGACTCCGAAAGGATGAAAGGCAAAGTCGACCTCGGCGGAATTTGAACTCAGAACGTAACGGCAGACGAAATACAGCTAAGCATTTCGGCCGGAGTGCTAACGTTTCTACCAGCTCGCCGCCTTCCCATTTTGTCACACTGAATCTCCCTGAGAACTACAGTACAGGTATGTGTGTCTATGGAGTACTCAGCCACTTGCATGTGAATTTCATGGGTAGGCTTTTCCGTTGACCGGGTCGACTGGGACCCTCGTCGTAGTAACTGACGGAGTGTCAAGGAAATGTATTAGGTCTTAGTATGTCGAGATATACAAAACTGATGATAAAAATGATGCGGGTGATGAGAATTATGACAAAGATGGGAAGGATGACGAGGTCGAAGACCAAGGCTGCGAGGAGGACAACAAAATGATGAGAAGGAGGATGAAGCGGTGGAGAAGTATAGGAAAAGTGTTGATGTCGTTGTTGTTGTTGTTGATGTTGTTGGTGGTGGTGGTGGTGGTGGTGGTGGTCCACATAATAAATGATGATGATGATGACGATGATGACGACGACGACGGTGATGACGACAGCGGTGATAATGATGATGTAAATACGGTGGTGGCGGCAGCTGTGGCGGTGGCGGCAGCCGTGGCGGTGGCGGCAGCCGTGGCGGTGGCGGCGGCCGTGGTGGCGGCGGCCGTGGTAGTGGTGGTGGTGGTGGTGGTGGTGGTGGTGGTGGTGGTGGAGGTGAGGGTGGCGGCGGCGGCGGCAGCGAAATGATGATGATGAAGATGATAATGATGATGATGGTAATATATATATATATATATATATATAAAAAGACGAGGAAGCCGGCGATGACGACATGCCATCAATAACATGATATTCGGGAGAAGAATCGCTGTTCATTAGATCAACGATATGCTGCTACATGTCGCATACAACGTGTGTATATAAACACACACATATAAGTATATATATATATGTATATTTGTATATGTATATATATATGTATATTTGTATATGTATATATATATATGCAGACGCACATACCTACGTATATCTCAATTGAGCTTCATTCGGCAAAGAGACTCTCAAAGAGACTTTACTTTCACTTTCAACTTTACCATACATTTGCTCCATCACCAGCTTCTACTATACCCCCACCGCCACCACATCCACCACCGATACGACTAGTTAAGTTTATTACCAACAACTGTAGCAAACAACTGGCTATAATTTGCATCTTACTCTCATGCTGGGCGCCGCGGTAATGTGCACAACACACATATATACATATGTACTTATTAATGTGTCTGTGAGTATGAGTGTGTCTATATATATATATATATATATATAATATATATATATAATATATACATACGTACATACATATATACATACATGCATACATACATATATACATGCATACATATATACATACATATGTATACGCACATTTAATCATGTGAATGCATTTCAGGATTGCGAGCACACTGGCGCATGTGCAAACGTTTCTGTGTGTAAATATATATATATGTGTGTGTGAGTGTGAGTGTGTGTGTATGTATCCATATAATACTCACACACACACACACACACACATACACACACACAAACATACAATCAAACACTTGGATTCGCTGATGAGCACAGACACACACTACACACAAACATATACACACACACACACAGTCATACTATCACATATCAACTGACAGATACACAGGATAGTATAAACACACCCCT
>NW_021826161.1:0-13447 GCF_006345805.1 Octopus sinensis | reverse complement strand
TGATGTCACGTGTGTGTATATGCAGCAATGAATGCATGTAGAAACAATTGCGTAGTTCTGAAGTATTCCTGTTTGTCGTTTACATGGACACAGTGTGTGAATTGTCTGAAAGGACAGAAAAAGTGTGAAAATATGGTGAGTTAATTCACAAGAAACATGATGAGAAAAAGAAATACTTATGAATAAATGCTGGTTTAATGAGCAATCTGATATATGCTCCACGTGAGACAATTTAAATGATAAGTATGTCGGTGAAAGTTATTGAAATTTAAGCATTGTGCTGTGTTTTAACAAGCGGCATTACTTTTTGCACTTGGATATTTAAAGTTTTTCGTGTATTTGAAAGATTATGCTTGATTACAACATTGTAAAAGAATAATGAATGTTGTTTCTGGTGTTTTCGACATCGTTGATGTTACGTAGGTTCGTCTTTTTTTATAAATATCTGTTCGTTGACAGAGCGGCCAACCGGCTTACGCGCCAATGGCACATAAAAGGCATTATTCGAGTGTGATCGTTATCAGCGTTGCCTTCCTGACCCTTGTGCCACCTCTTAGTATGGTGCTTAGAGCACCATCCGAGCCTGATCGTTGCCGGAGTAGCTAACTGGTTTCCGTGTTGGTGGCATATAAAAGGCACCATTTGAGATTGATTGTTACCAGCATCACCTTACTGGCACCTCTGCCGGTTGCATTTATAAAAAGCTTTTTGCAAGGTCGTTGCCAGTACCGTTTGACTGGCACATAAAAGCACCTACTATTTTCATGGAGTGGTTGGCGTTAGGAAGGGCATCAAGCTGTAGAAACTCTGCCAGATCAAGATTGGTGCCTGGTGCAGCCCTCCGGTTCGCCAGCCCTCAGTCAAATCGTCCAACCTATGCTAGCATGGAAAGCGGATGTTAAATGATGATGATGATGATCCATCGTTTTGTCAATGGTCCCGGAATATGTTGTTCATGAACAGCGGCAGTAATTTTCTTCTGCTGGATACACATAATTGATTGGTTAAAATTACCAAATACAACGACTTTAACTTCTAAAATACAAAATTTTGGCCAAAATGTTAAGAGCAAACCCTGTTCTATGTGATATATTCTACTACTATCTGAAGTTTCACAGTGTTTAGTTAAAAAAATATTAATTGAAAAAAATCTGTGTATGAGATGGAATATATCCTAGATGGATATATATATATAAATATATATATATATATGAGGTTTTGTAAAGAAATAGATGCTTCTTCTAGGGATGTCTTACATCAAAGCTTCCACTAGTTTCTCCATATCTCTGTGAATTTTGTGGAATCTGTTTCTCCATGTTAGTATTTATTTGACACTAGTACTATACACATAATGAAGTTCGAGTAGTCCATATAGATGTTTTCATCTGATTTGATATACGTGAACATAATTGCAGTTGTATGATATAAAGAAAATGGTGCGCTTGAATACAGCAAAATCAATTTATTTACATAACTGTTGATTACGTAAGGCCTATAATTGTTCCAGTGTCTACCTTCATTCATTTTACAATTAATAATTGCATTATGAACCTAAAAGGTAAATATCTCTTGAGGGCAAAAATCAACATATTCTCTATTACTTCCTAATAAATAGAATGTTCATTGTAGACTAAGATAGCAGCTTGCATCTTTTTTGTGTGTAAGTGTGTGTTAGTATTGAAACTAAATTGTCCTTGTGTCTTTCTATGTATGTGTGTGCATCAGTTTGTCTTTGGAATTCAGTTCTAAAAATAGCAAAAGTTAAAGTTTCACCACCAGCAGGACAGTGGCTAGTGTTGTCCCATAGAATTTAGGTCAAATACTACCATTCACCTAAAAGAATTTATGTTGTTTTTTTTTATAGTCTATATTCTTTGTTTTACTCCCTACCTACTTGCCAGTTGAATGGAAAAAAACTATACAATATATATATATATATATATAATCTTTTCAGTATCCAAATCTACCTACTTCATTTCTATTTATGATTAAATTATGAGAATTTCAATTCATGGCACAATTCATTATTTCTTTTATTTTCGAGGTGTATTAGTTTTATTTCCAGTTAATATGTATTTTTAGTAAATTAATTGTATCTATTTAATGGGGGTATGATTCTCTATGTATCACATGTAGAGGGCTAGATTTTAATCAGTGGTTTCCTTCATTTGGTGAGTGTACATTTAACTTTAAAGTTGATTCATACATTTACTTTAATTTATTTAATTTCATCATAGTGTGTTTATGTATATGTAATTTATTTAAAATTATTCAAATTATTAAATGTACATATCCCTACATACCTTCACATATCTTTATATCCATACATATCTGTCTGTCTGTCTATCTATCTATTGATCCAGCCAGCCAGCCAGCCACACACACACACACACCCCATACATTCATACATGCATGCATGCATGAATCTACATCAGCCTGATGAAGGTGCTCACTAGAATAAAAAATAATTTTTGGCTCATTGTTTTCACTGTGTGAAGTCATACTGAACACAGCCTTCTTTTCTCTCATACCCAGTATTCTTTTCCTAGTTTTATATTGGTTGAATGAAAATTGTAGATGTAATTATTTTCATCAACTACTTTTCTTTTGTTTTTGCTCAATGCTATGGATTTTGTCATTTTGGGATGGGTAAATTAAAAATGTGTACACTAAATTTGCAGCACTCTCTATATACAGCACCATATTTAAGAGAGAGAAGGAAAAAGAGAAAGTAAAACTGTTAACAGAGAAGGAAAAAGAATGATAATAACAATCCTATAATGAAGCTTGTTATAGTTTTGTGAATATATCATTAGAGATATTTTACCTATTTAAAATTGAACAAAATATCATTGGGCAAAAAAATCATCGGACAAAAAGACATCAGACCAAAAGATGTGGATGAAAAGATATTTGACAAAGTGATGTTGGACGAAAAGACATTTGACAAAGTAATGTTGGACGAAAAGACATAGCGCCATATGCATATATAATAATAATAATGATAGAAAATTTTAATGGATGAGGATCCATTTGATTTATTTACATTATATGCATTGAAATAATTTTGGATTCTATTGTTATCTGCATACACTGCTAATGACATTCATTAAAGTTAAAGATGAAATTTTACCAATTTCCACTTATCTAATGTATGCTATTCCTTGCATACTTTTGAAAAGAAGCTAACATTTCATTCAAAGAATTTTGATTAAAGAACATTATACTGAATTTTACAAGAATCTTCTCTATTTAACTAAAAATTACACATGTGTATATTGTACTCAGTCTCTATGTTATTGTGAAAAGCTTCATGCGTTATTTGATCTGATGCATAGAAAACTATGACTTGAAGTATTATTTTCCTATAGAGATAATTAATTCTCTACCTATGTAGTTATATATGGATGTTTTCTTTTATGTATACATGAATACATATGAAACATACATCTATATAGATATTCATGTATTTCTGTGTATGTATGATTGTGTCTATGTATGTATTGGGTTGTGGTGTAATTCATGAGCGTTTTTTTCAGATTTATTTAAAAAACGAAAATACAACAAATTAATAACTCTGATGTTTATGACTTCCTCCCATCATTCAATGAGTTTTTTGATGCCTTGGCAATAGAAATCTCCCAGTCTTGACTCAAAGAATTTGTCCAGCCAACCCTCAATTCCACATTGTTATTGAACAATACATCATGCAAAGCTTTTGAAAGCGGTCATAAGAGAGTATAGAGAGTATGGAGGATGAGGAAGCATTTCCCATTCAAGTTCTTGAAATGTGGCTTTGGTCATATTGGTGATGTGAGGACGGGTGTTGTTGTGTTGCAGAAGAACGCCATTTTACCTTTTCAGTTTCTTTTGCTGAATTATTTTGTTGAGTCAGTGTAGCTGTTGAAAGTAGAGTTGCTTATTGAGTGTTTACTTTCGTTGAAACAGTTTGTAATTGTACCTTCCCAGTTCTACTATACACACAACATGGTTTTTCAAGGACGAAGATCTTGTTTGCTCACAGAGTTGCTTGTTTGTCAGAGCTGAGCTATTCTTTCCATTGCTTCATAATGTTGTAAAGGCACCATTTTTCATTGCCTGTGACAATGCAATAAAGAAAACACTGTTTGTGACCATGTGTTGAGCAATGTCTAGTGAGCAAGCTAGTAGTGATTATGGAGCATTGACTTTTGTTGTTTTTGCTCAAAGTGTGTGGCACCCATGCGCTGAGTTTCTGAACTTTGCCCATTAAGTGAAGGTGGTTCTGCTATTCCAATTCTCTAGTTGTTTGACATGGATTTGTGTGAAGAATTTGATTAAATTATGCTTCATCAAACTCAATTGGTTGACTGGTGTGTGATCTGTCCTTGAGGTCAAAATTCCCATTTTTGAAGCATGAAAACCAATGGCAGGCAGTACTTTGCTCCTTCTCCATACACAAGAAAAATCTTATGTGCGGCTTTGGTGCATGAACACCTTGATTAATTGCAGAAAGCAAATGGTGTGGAAAATGCTCAGTTTTGTCCACTTAACATTCCATTTTCATGATCTGAAAATACACAATCAATAAAATGAAAAAATTAGAACACACTGTCTTGTAGAGGAATAAAACCTCCCTTTTAAATAACATGAAACATTTTGCCAATGCATTTTCTTTCTGCATTCATTTTTAAATTTGAAATAAAATGCTCATGAATTATTCCTCAACTAAATATATATATTGGCAATATAAATGCATATTTATGTATAATTATATTTAGATGTGTAAGTACATGTTTTCACATGTGCATATATGCATTGATATATAGACCTATATATATATTTATCTATCTAGATTGATAGATGTCTAGTTATATAGAGATATATGTAAAGTGATAGTTAGATAGGTAAACAAATGTGCATGAACGTATTTATATATTAACAGTGTGAAAGAGCACTACAATTGTGTTCAAAAACTATATGGAGCTTGACTTTAATGAATTTTGGAATTAACATTCTTCTGAAGGAGGGCAACCAGAACAAACTAGTAGAACGAGAGTTGAAATGTGAACATAATATATATTCTATCTTAGTTGTGTTACATCCATCTTATTTCTATCACATTCATTTTCAATATTAAGGAAAAATTTTCAGTTGGGTATCAATCTTTGGTTATTAATATTAACTTGCTACACAATCAAATTAGGTATTAATTCATGCAGAGATGTTCACAATGTATTTGCTAAGAGATTTGTTAAAAACCAGTAATTCTTGCTACTGGTTGGTATAAAAACTAAAGGAGAATAAAGTGTATTGCTCATGGGTGTGCATAGAAAGTAAACCTGACATACCATATTTGCACATGGAAAAGTAAACATTACTATAATTTTTCACAGTTCTGGAGAAAACTCCAGCACCTGCCATTATATTACCAACAAAGGGTAAGGCTCTTGTACTCCTCAACATGTTCTTTGTTGATACAATGATGTAGAAATATATGAGTGCAAGTTGTTGAAGGGTGTACACATTTACATACAAGAGGGTTTCATCATCGAAGTGAATTATCTTGATTATCAGCAAAATTCATTGCTGTTGTCTATATTACTCTTTTACTTGTTTCAGTCATTTGACTGCGGCCATGCTGGAGCACCGCCTTTAATCGAGCAACTCGACCCTGGGACTTATTCTTTTGTAAGCCCAGTACTTATTCTATCGGTCTCTTTTGCCGAACCGCTAAGTAACGGGGACATAAACACACCAGCATCGGTTGTCAAGCAATGGTAGGGGGACAAACACAGACACACAAACACACATATATATATATACGACGGGCTTCTTTCAGTTTCCGTCTACCAAATCCACTCACAAGGCTTTGGTTGGCCCGAGGCTATAGTAGAAGACACTTGCCAAGGTGCCACACAGGGACTGAATCCGGAACCATGTGGTTTGGTAAACAAGCTACTTACCACACAGCCACTCCTGCGCCTATATATGCATAAATTTTTATTGTTTTGCCTTTGCTGAGAATGGTGACAGGGCATCCGTTCCCAATATTGCCATACTGCTCACTGACGGCGTATCTCATATTTTCTTTGCATTTCACGCAAGTTGTTTGCTTTGGACATTTCAAATGAACATTGGAAAGTTTTTTGGAGTGAATATTATTCCTGCTCAATGTTAAATCCTTGCGAATTCTTCATATATGTTGTGTGATTTTACTGTTTTTTGGTCAATATGGAATATGATTTTCCATGGAATTGTTGCTACTGAATTGAAGGTAATGTTTTCCGAAGTGAATAAAGTAAAAGTACTGTGTTGATCTTCACGTAAAAGACTTTCCCAACGTTTCTTCATCTTTTATTTTTCTGTAAATTTCAATTATATATGCATATACATATTGGCAGTAAAAATGCATATGTAGAGTATAAATATCTTTAAATGTGTAAATACATAAGTTTTCACTTGTATATATATATATATATATGTGCATTAATATATTGGCGTATATACATGCAGATAGATGGATGTCTACTTGGATAAAGGTATGGGCAGAGTGAGAGCTTGTTAGAGAGATAAACAGATGTATATACTTAGAGTGTATGAGAGCAATGAAATTGCTTTCAATAAGCATATGATAGTTGACCTTACTAAACTTTGGGATTATTTTTCATTGGGAGGAGGTCAACCAGAATGAAGTAGAAGAACACCTATAAGTGAGACTATAAGAAACAGAGGTGAGATGTTAACATAAACTATATTGTATTTTAGTACCTCTGTGTGCTAAAATCAGTCTTATTTCTGTCATTTTGATATCATTATTTACTGATGGTTTTCAATTGTGCATCAACTAGGAGTTAGCAAACATTAACTCTATGTTAAGATATAATATTTCTTAAATGGTATACAAATTATGAGAATGTTTTTATTCAGTGATTTATTACAATCACCAATTCTCACTATTTATTGGTAGTGAAGCATATTGTTTTCATGTGCGCATTTAAACTAAACCTAACACGTTTGTACATGCAAATGTAAATATTACTTTTATTTCTCACAGTTGTCGAGAAAACTCCAGCACCTGCCATTACACTACCAACAAAGGGTAAGGCACTTGTACTGCTCCACATCTTGTTCGTTAATAGAGTGTTGTAGATGTATATGAGCGCATGATTTTGTTGTGTGTCCACGTTTTCGTGTGAGAGATGTCTTCTGTTGATTATCAGCAAAATTCGATGCTGCTGTTGTCTAAATATGTATAGATTCTTAACCTTTTGTCTTTGCCGTATAGTTTTTTCGTGTTTCGTGTATTTTGTTTGCGTTTTGTGCCAGTTGACTAGTTTGGACTTTCGAAGTGAACGTTTGCAAGTTTCTTGCTGTAAAAAGTATTTGTGTCGAAATTCTTAATACATATTGTGTGTATTTTGTTTTGTCATCATGGAATATTATTTACCTGGAGCTGTTGCTGGTGGGTTGAATGTCGTGTTTTCTGAAATGAATCAAGTGCAAGTACTTTGTTGTCGTTCTGCTCGTTTCTGTCACGTATTGTTTGAAATTCTCGATACTTCGTCGCGTACGAGTTTTCAGATAGGTGTGAGGCAGGCAAGAGTTTGCTTTGTTTAATGTTTTCCAATGTTTGTTTTTGCGCATATATTCATATGACATACATGTTGTGTAAAGTTGTGGTGGTGCTTCGTTGAGATATTTTCGGAATAGAAATGTAGATTTATGTGGTAGCAGTGGATTATTCGATAAGTGATAAGTTATCCTAATGTTCTCCAGGTGATTGTGGCGGTACAGAATCTGACATCATCTTCATTTTGGACTCATCAACTAGTGTCCAAGAAGAAAACTTCAAGAAAATGCTAAATTTCATTGTTGATTTTGTGTCTGCTGCTTCCATTGACAATGGCAATGTTCGAATCGGTGCAGTCCTTTACAGTTCAGACGTGAAAATCCAATTCCATTTGAATGCTTTCCAAACAAAGCAAGAAGTAATCGATGCAGTCCTCCAAATTCCATATGTTTACGGCAGTACAAACACTTACGGCGGGCTTAACACCATGCGGACTGTAATGTTCAGCACAGAGAATGGTGACAGGGCATCCGTTCCCAATATTGCCATACTGCTCACTGACGGCGTATCGAACGTCAATGCTTACGACACTATTCCAGAAGCAGTGAAAGCCAGAGAGGAAGGCATCCACATATATGCCATTGGTATTGGTCTAAGTGACACTACAGAATTGAGCCAGATTTCCTCATTACCTGTTGACGAAAACATGTTTATTGTGACTGACTTCAACGAACTGTCGAATCTGAAAGAAAGAATATTTGAGCAGTATTGCCCAGGTATAGCAATTAGCATGTTATTACAAAGCGGTGTTTTATTTTAAAGCGTTACTAATCAAAGCTATAATCACAGATATTCAACAAAGATATCTTTAACAAGATCTGTTATTGCGTTACTTTCAGTCAATGTTCCATGCAAGTATTTACAATTAACGCTGCTCAAAGCCCTAACAACTTCACTCGATGCCCGTTTTATGTAAATTCATACATTTTGCTGCTTTCTCTTCTATATGCTCATTCACAACGTTTGACATCGTTAGAAGTAAAACTGTTCTACGTCTGATGTTGCTGTGTTAAGCAGATTGAAGTAGCAACAAGTAAATAACATCTTTTGTAGGTTGTGATAAGTTTCCTGTAGAATCTGCCCTACTAATATCAGTATGAATTACAAGAGAATTTGGAATTCACTGTCTTCCTTAAAATAATGCAGTTAACATACTAATGCTGTCAACTGGCTATCCATTTGATTCTCCTTCTTTCAATCATCTTATTCTTTATCCATTTGATATTCAGTCTATGATCTTGTTTCATCTAAACCACATGATATGCAAAACATTGCTGTTTATTGTCCCCTAATATGTACTTGCTACACTTGCAGTAATTATAATTGTTTCAATAATATTTTAAATTGCGCTTTGGAATCTAACATACTTTACTGGATGAAATCGTCTAGAACCGCCAGATATTATAGAAAGTTATTTGCAAGGATGTGTAGTAATTTGCTCCTTACTGAAGAACTATCTACATTTGTATATGTTTCGGTATGTATATATAAGGAAAAATGAAAGCTTTCTGGATGAGGTTGCGCTTCAGTTGTCTTACATTGCTTATCTAATACACATTATTCCTTGCATAATTTTGAAGGGAAACTAACATTTAATTGATAGAATTTCGATTAATGGATATGATGTGGAATTTTCTCAATTTACCTAAAACCTAGAGAAATGCATATGTTATTGAGTGCCGGTTCATACATGTATTGATTTGTGAATTGATTAACACTGAGAAAACTGTGATCTAATGCACTATTTCCTACCGCCAAATTTCATTCTACAGCTATGAACTTATATACGCGTGTTGTCTATATGTATAGATGAATACATATAAAACATGCGTATATAACGATATATGTGTATATTTGTGTGTGTATGCATGTTTATGCCTATATATGTAAATTGTTGGCCAGTATCAATGAACATGTAGCGTATAAATATATTGAAATATGTAAGTAGATGTTTTCACTTTTATATAGGTATATATATTTATATATTGGGGCATTTATATATTGGCGTAGATGTATGCCTACTTGGTAAAGATGTGGTCAGAATGATAGCTAGTGAGATAGATAAACAGATGTAGATAAGTGCATTTAAATATTAAGAGAGTGCAAGTGGAATAAAATTGTATTCCATATCTATACGAGAGTTGAGCTGACTAAATTCTGGGATTATTTTTCGTTGGAAGGAGGTCAACCAGAACCAACTAGGAGGACACCTATAATTGAGACGACAAGAAAGAGAGGTGAGACATTAACGCAAACTATTTTCTATTTTAGTAGCGGTGTGTGCTGACATCAATCTTATTGCTATCACATATGATATCATTATTTAGCGAAAGTTATCAATTTGGCATCGATGCGCAGGTAGAAATGATTAATTCTGTGCATAGATGAAATAGTTATTAAATGGTGTACATATTTTTAGAACGCATTCTTCAGTGATTTGTTAGAATCCTTAATTCTCGCTATATATTGGAAGAGAAGTGTAATGTAGGGTAAAGTGTATTGTTCACTTGTGTGCGTTGAAATTAGACCTGATAACACATCTTTGCACATGCAAATGTAAATATTACTTTTATTTCTCGCAGTTGTGGAGAAAACTCCAGCACCTGCCATTACACTACCAACAAAGGGTAAGGCACTTGTACTGCTCCACATCTTGTTCGTTAATAGAGTGTTGTAGATGTATATGAGCGCATGATTTTGTTGTGTGTCCACGTTTTCGTGTGAGAGATGTCTTCTGTTGATTATCAGCAAAATTCGATGCTGCTGTTGTCTAAATATGTATAGATTCTTAACCTTTTGTCTTTGCCGTATAGTTTTTTCGTGTTTCGTGTATTTTGTTTGCGTTTTGTGCCAGATTGACTAGTTGGACTTTCGAAGTGAGTGACGTTTGCAAGTTTCTTGCTGTAAAAAGTATTTGTGTCGAAATTCTTAATACATATTGTGTGTATTTTGTTTTGTCATCATGGAATATTATTTACCTGGAGCTGTTGCTGGTGGGTTGAATGTCGTTTTCTGAAATGAATCAAGTGCAAGTACTTTGTTGTCGTTCTGCTCGTTTCTGTCACGTATTGTTTGAAATTCTCGATACTTCGTCGCGTACGAGTTTTCAGATAGGTGTGAGGCAGGCAAGAGTTTGCTTTGTTTAATGTTTTCCAATGTTGTTTTTTGCGCATATATATTCATATGACATACATGTTGTGTAAAGTTGTGGTGGTGCTTCGTTGAGATATTTTCGGAATAGAAATGTAGATTTATGTGGTAGCAGTGGATTATTCGATAAGTGATAAGTTATCCTAATGTTCTCCAGGTGATTGTGGCGGTACAGAATCTGACATCATCTTCATTTTGGACTCATCAACTAGTGTCCAAGAAGAAAACTTCAAGAAAATGCTAAATTTCATTGTTGATTTTGTGTCTGCTGCTTCCATTGACAATGGCAATGTTCGAATCGGTGCAGTCCTTTACAGTTCAGACGTGAAAATCCAATTCCATTTGAATGCTTTCCAAACAAAGCAAGAAGTAATCGATGCAGTCCTCCAAATTCCATATGTTTACGGCAGTACAAACACTTACGGCGGGCTTAACACCATGCGGACTGTAATGTTCAGCACAGAGAATGGTGACAGGGCATCCGTTCCCAATATTGCCATACTGCTCACTGACGGCGTATCGAACGTCAATGCTTACGACACTATTCCAGAAGCAGTGAAAGCCAGAGAGGAAGGCATCCACATATATGCCATTGGTATTGGTCTAAGTGACACTACAGAATTGAGCCAGATTTCCTCATTACCTGTTGACGAAAACATGTTTATGTGACTGACTTCAACGAACGAACTGTCGAATCTGAAAGAAAGATATTTGAGCAGTATTGCCCAGGTATAGCAATTAGCATGTTAGCAAAGCAGTGTTTTATTTTAAAGCGTTACTAATCAAAGCTATAATCACAGATATTCAACAAAGATATCTTTAACAAGATCTGTTATTGCGTTACTTTCAGTCAATGTTCCATGCAAGTATTTACAATTAACGCTGCTCAAAGCCTCCTAACAACTTCACTCGATGCCCGTTTTATGTAAATTCATACATTTTGCTGCTTTCTCTTCTATATGCTCATTCACAACGTTTGACATCGTTAGAAGTAAAACTGTCTACGTCTGATGTTGCTGTGTTAAGCAGATTGAAGTAGCAACAAGTAAATAACATTTTGTAGGTTGTGATAAGTTTCCTGTAGAATCTGCCCTACTAATATCAGTATGAATTACAAGAGAATTTGGAATTCACTGTCTTCCTTAAAATAATGCAGTTAACATACTAATGCTGTCAACTGGCTATCCATTTGATTCTCCTTCTTTCAATCATCTTATTCTTTATCCATTTGATATTCAGTCTATGATCTTGTTTCATCTAAACCACATGATATGCAAAACATTGCTGTTTATTGTCCCCTAATATGTACTTGCTACACTTGCAGTAATTATAATTATTTCAATAATATTTTAAATTGCGCTTTGGAATCTAACATACTTTACTGGATGAAATCGTCTAGAACCGCCAGATATTATAGAAAGTTCTTTGCAAGGATGTGTAGTAATTTGCTCCTTCCTGAAGAACTATCTACATTTGTATATGTTTCGGTATGTATATATAAGGAAAAATGAAAGCTTTCTGGATGAGGTTGCGCTTCAGTTGTCTTACATTGCTTATCTAATACACATTATTCCTTGCATAATTTTGAAGGGAAACTAACATTTAATTGATAGAATTTCGATTAATGGATATGATGTGGAATTTTCTCAATTTACCTAAAACCTAGAGAAATGCATATGTTATTGAGTGCCGGTTCATACATGTATTGATTTGTGAATTGATTAACACTGAGAAAACTGTGATCTAATGCACTATTTCCTACCGCCACATTTCATTCTACAGCTATGAACTTATATACGCGTGTTGTCTATATGTATAGATGAATACATATAAAACATGCGTATATAACGATATATGTGCATATTTGTGTGTGTATGCATGTTTATGCCTATATATGTAAATTGTTGGCCAGTATCAATGAACATGTAGCGTATAAATATATTGAAATATGTAAGTAGATGTTTTCACTTTTATATAGGTATATATATTTATATATTGGGGCATTTATATATTGGCGTAGATGTATGCCTACTTGGTAAAGATGTGGTCAGAATGATAGCTAGTGAGATAGATAAACAGATGTAGATAAGTGCATTTAAATATTAAGAGAGTGCAAGTGCATAAAATTGTATTCCATATCTATACGAGATTGGAGCTGACTAAATTCTGGGATTATTTTTCGTTGGAAGGAGGTCAACCAGAACCAACTAGAAGGACACCTATAATTGAGACGACAAGAAAGAGAGGTGAGACATTAACGCAAACTATTTTCTATTTTAGTAGCGGTGTGTGCTGACGTCAATCTTATTGCTATCACATATGATATCATTATTTAGCGAAAGTTATCAATTTGGCATCGATGCGCAGGTAGAAATGATTAATTCTGTGCATAGTTATTAAATGGTGTACATATTTTTAGAACGCATTCTTCAGTGATTTGTTAGAATCCTTAATTCTCGCTATACATTGGAAGAGAAGTGTAATGTAGGGTAAAGTGTATTGTTCACTTGTGTGCGTTGAAATTAGACCTGATAACACATCTTTGCACATGCAAATGTAAATATTACTTTTATTTCTCGCAGTTGTGGAGAAAACTCCAGCACCTGCCATTACACTACCAACAAAGGGTAAGGCACTTGTACTGCTCCACATCTTGTTCGTTAATAGAGTGTTGTAGATGTATAT
>NW_021826160.1:0-13387 GCF_006345805.1 Octopus sinensis | reverse complement strand
CTATCTATCTATCTATCTATCTATCTATCTAACTATCTGTCTGTCTGTCTATCTATGTACCTGTTCATCGGTTAACCTGTTATTCTATGTATTTATTTGTTGTTGTACTCCACTCTCTCTCTCTCTCTCACCCAGCGGGGTGGCGTCATTTGAAGGCTAAAACAATGCGAAGCGCATTGTGACCAGCGATGTGCAGCAACATCTGATACTCTGGTCGGTCACGGTGATATATATATGGCCATAGAAGTAGACAGTAATACAAGTTATGGGACTGAACCCGGAAATCTGTGCCTGAGAAGCAAGCATCTTACCCCACAGCTACGGCTGCGCCTATCTTCTTGTTCAATTTTTTTTTTCTCTTTACTGGGTAACATATTTCATTGCGTTTATCGAAACCCCTACGTATCTCACTTTGTGCCATGTTGAAGAGCTGGGTCATAGATTTAATATGGAAATAACTCGTCAGTAAGAGGATGAATATTTCTTGAAAGAAAATAACAAAGAAAACATCTAAATTTCTTTTTGATAATTATTTAAAATAACAAAAACAAACCAAAAAAAAACAGAAATTAAAACTGTTGCGTCGCTGCTTTCGGAGTTGGAGATGTCCCACGATGAGAATTGAAACGATCAATCACAAAGTTAGTTACGATTGCAAAGAACGGTGGTTGTTAATTGTTTAGCTATATTAGCTGTGTTGTGGTGGTGGTAGTGGAGGCGGGTGGAGGAAGTGTTGGCGGTGGTGGTGGTGGAGAAGGTGACGATATTTATGTGCTGTGTCGGGTCGGTTGGTGGGTGAGCGTGGTAGGGAACGGGTGGGTGGTGATGGTGGGGACTAGAAGCGTGTTGAATAATAGAGCAGGCGATAGAAGTTACAAGAACTGGTAACAATAAAAAGCTTAACTATAAATAAATAAATAAATAATGAAAATAAAAGATAAAAAACAACAAAATAAAATAAATAAATAGATAAATAAATAAAATAAATAAAATAAAATAAATAAATAAACGGAATGGAAAAGAAAGAAATACGGGTAAAAGTACAGAAATTCTTTCATGGAGTTTTAAACCAGAAGAAAGAATAACATGGCTATGAGATGGGGGGGGGGTGGCGAGGGGGGGGGTGAAAGACGCTGCAAAAAAAAAAAACAAAAAAATTTAAATAAATTCAAAGATGCTAATGAAACAATGAAGAAAAATATAAAAAACTTATAAGAAAAATGCAACAATAATAATAACAACAACAATACTACTACTACTACTACTACTACTACTACTACTACTACTACTAATAATAATAATAATAATAATAATAATGATAATGATAATAAGTTGAGCAAAGGAAAATAAAGATTGATGGGAATATACCAGGGAATAGTTTCATAAAGAATGAATTGGTAAAAAGATGAAGAAAGATAAGGGGGAAGGTGTGTGGGAGAGTGGGAGGGTGGGAGTGCGATGGAGGAGGAGGAGAAGGAGTGAATGAGAAAGTAGGAGAGAGGAAGAAAAAGAGGGAGAAATAGGGAGAAAAAGGAAGAGGAGTAAATGAGAAAGGGAGAGAAAATGAAGATGATGATGGAGATGGAGAAGAAAAAGAAGAAGGAAGATGAGGAGGAGAAGAAGATGATGAAGAAGATGATAAAGATGGAGAAGAAAAAGAAGGAAAAGGAAGAGAAGTAGAAGGAGGAGGAGGAGGAGAAGAAGATGACAAAGATGATGAAGATGATGATGATAAAGATGGGAAGAAAAAGAACAAGAAGAAGGAAGAGGAGAGAAGATGAACATGATGGAGAAGATGATGAAGAAGAAGAAGAAAAAGGAGAAGATGAATGAGAAGAAGAAGAAGAAGAAGAAGAAGAAGAAGAAGAAGAAGAAGAAGAAGAAGAAGAAGAAGAAGAAGAAGAAGAAGAAGAAGAAGAAGACGGGGGATAGAAAGAAGATATATAATGACATAAATAGACGTGAATGAAAATTAAGATGTAGACATAAAAGCCATTGATAAAGAAAGGAAGAAGTTAAAGGAAAAAGAAAGAGGAAAGATAGAGAACAATGAAGAAAAAGAAAGAAAAAAGAAAGAAAGGTAAGTAAAAGGAAACTGAAAAAGAAAAGCGGGAACGAAGAAAAGAAAGAAAGTAGTTAAAGCGAAAGAGAATGAGGTGTTATTGCATGGATGGGGGTTGGGGGTTAATAGTGGTGGTGGTGGTAAAGGAAAGGTAAATGTGGTGGGTTTGAGGTGAGAGAAAGACATATGACGTCAATTGATTATTAGGATTGTGATAAAGATGACTTAAGGTGTGTTGTACAGAGATGCTGTGCGTGCGGGAGAGAGATAAATAGATTATCTCTCACTTGTGAGATAACAGTATTTACTGAAGGCGTGAGATAAATAGAATATTTGTTAATGGATTTGTGTGGGTTTTTGTATGTTTGTGTGTGTGTATGCGATTGTATGTATGCGTTTGTGTAAACGCCACAATGAATGTGAGACAGAAATCTCCTCTCCGAAAACGTGGTTCTAGAATCCATCTTACTGTACAACTCTTTAAAGAAGTATTTTCTGCCGGAGTCTCTGACTGACGAATGCCTTCGAACGAAAGTTGGTACAAGAAAGCAGAGAACAAATTTGGTTGTATAGCTGCAACCAAGCATCTACCCACCTATCCACAAACCCCTTTCTGACTGCACTTGAAAAGATAGCATTCTCCCCTGGCTTACAGATCTTCATCGTCGCTACTCACTTTTTTTTTTCACTTGGGGGTCATGCTGGGGCACGCCTTGAAGACTTCTCAGTCGATCGAAACGATCCCAGTAATTGCTTCTTTATAAGCCTGCTACTTATTTTATCGCTCTCTTTTGACCAACGCTAGATTACGAGGACGTAGACACACCAAAAACGAATTGTCATACATATGTACTGACAAGGATTGTAATCACCCGAAAACACCAGTCGAGAAATCCTTGTCCTGATCGGTCGGTTTCGGCCAATTCTGTAGCCTCGTCATTAGGGGTCGCTCGATCCAGCTTATTCTGCACTTAATTCCCTAATAATCCATATGTATACAAGCATGTGCTTTAACTACAGTATTAGAGTCTTTAGCTCTTATTTCTAGCAATGTAGGCATTGTAACACCCTTGTCATATTTAGTGACAATTATGATTCTCTTTTTGGTAACACATTGCATACAGCTGTATATATTATATATACTTATATAGTTACATACACACCACACATACACATTGTACGTAATATATATTATATATCTATGTATGTATTTATGTATGTATATGTATATATATATATGTATATATATATATATATATATTATATATATATATATATATATATATATATCATACTAAGGGATAACTCTTTGGTGTTATTCAGCCTTAGGCCAGCTGAGATCTAGCAGGCCTATGACCAAATGCACTCCAGTAATGACCATCCCAGTGATCGTATCAGTCATGGTATCTAAAGCTACACCGTTGATTCTCGACTTCCTTTTCCTTGAGAGCAGGATGGGATTTATAGGAAATACAGCTGGTATTTCCAGCAGGCGTAGGTCTGCTCAGTTGCTTTCAAAAAGTTTGCTTTTGGATGAAGAGTTGAGGAAGTTCGTATCTTAGAAATGTAAATCTACAACGTTAAGAATGAAAACGTTAAATACACTATTTATCACATGAACGTGGCATACTTTCATATATCATTGCATGGATGTAATATCCTCTAAATACATCACTTTCTAGCCGTAGAATAATTTCTTCTTCACACAATCTCGAAATACTCCATCACACAATTTCAAAGACAACATTTATCACACGGCTGTTATATATATGCCGTCCTTGTATCTCCTATATATCAAACACAGACAGAGACGCACGCACACACACGTAGGACACCTATTGGCGCTGTTGTGTTTATCACAGAGTCAACCAAATATTCCATTTATCACATAGCCTCTACGTGTCATTATCCACCTCATCTAGTTTACATAACAACCTTTCCCTCTGAGACGCAACTGATTATATAAAACCGTGTTTCCTTGTTGTTGTTGTTTAACCCCAGGTCAGCTCTTGCCGAGCTGATCTATGATTAAAGTAAATTTCTGGCTATGACAAAGCAGTGCCAGTCTTCTAAATATACTTTTATCTGACACTGTGTTATGCAATATATCGCAAAAGACGATAAACTGTGATGTGAGTGAGGTGTAGCTGCCACTTCTAGCAGATAGGATTACCACATAGTGACTGTCTTTAGGTCAACAACACCCACGATAATATATTGCATATTACATAAATATATCACATATTCATGGCTTGTTTAAGACCCATCGAGACTCTAAGCCATAAAATAAATTTATATTTTACAAAATGCAACAAAACTAACAATAAAATTGAAAATAATGTTTATTTTTGTAAACTTCACTTTATTTATATTGGAAAAGTTTTCTCCTTTCTTGAATTGCAATTTCTTTAATCAGATCCTCTCTATGACAACATGAACACACCAAAATTATATTTCTCATCATATACACTACTCTGAATATTATTTAACAATTTTAAATTCATTTCTTTTGTGCCGTAAACCATTTACTATATCTGTGGTGTGTCCCCACCAATCCTTTGATGTGCTAATAACGTGCTTATTTTGCTAAATGGTTAATCCAGTGGTGCACCTATTACATAATTATTTCGAGTCGCAATTTTAATTAATTCCTAATTAATGAGTAGCATTTACACAAGAAATGTCTTCTCAATTCATTCTTAAATCTGGTAATCATAGTTAAACCTACTCTCCAATGAAGAAGTCTAAATAAGCTGAACCATGCCCAGAGTTATTTCCCCGCTTAGGACACTTTCGGCTCACTCTTCAGTCTTTGTCCCAGTTCAATTTTGCTTTTCATCAATTCAAACTAGGAAATTCCCTCCCTTGATTTAGTATTATAATATTTACATATTGTAAATAAGTTATCTTTGTGTTTGGGTATTGTTCCTCCTGTGTTTGAACTCTTGTGTACGGATGAGTGTCTACGTAAGTGTGTGTGAGTTTACGTGAGAGTGTGTACCGGTGTGTATATGAGTGAGCGATCTACTCACATACCGCTGTGTATATGAACATGTATACGTACCGAGCATATGTGTGTGTATGTGTGTATGTGTGTGTATGTGTGAGTGTGCCTAGGCGTATCATTCGTGTTCCATTATTTCAAATATGTAAATTAGCCACAGGATAAACATTAAAGATTTTCTTCTAATTACAACTGCCATTTCAGCTAATTAACAGCTTCCTTTCTCGCACTCAATTAGTATATTAGCCAATATATTTCAGATGGTGAAGTGGCAGAGTCGTTAACACCCAAAGCAGGACGCTTAACAGCATTTCCCAGGTTCCTACGTTCGCATCTCGAATTTCGCCGAGGTCGACTTTGCCCCTTATGTTTCGGAGTTATTAAAATAAGTACCTTTTTGAACATTAGGGGTCAATGTAATCTTATTACGCCCCCACCCCGCCCAATTTGTAGGCATTGCGTCGAAATTCGAAATCAATATTTAACTAAATTTCATACTTTACAGGGTACGCATGACGAGGGGGATGAGGGTGGCATCAGGTGCGAGGAGACAACACTTGCTAATCACAGTTGTTGTGTGGGGAAGTTGTACACTTCTTACTTTATGTACACCTGGAATTGATCCCCCCCTGGAATGGGGATACTTTGCCCAAATGTCACCTGATTGATCAAAGCCCTGTCTGGGAATTTCGTAAACGGAAACCGGGTAGGGGCTGGTGTTGTGTGAGCATATAGTACTTGGATAAAAAATGATAAAGAACCGACCCCCTTCGGTCCTGAATGACCATTGGATTGCACCAAGAAAGTTCCCCTTCCAAGGCAGAAGTCTGGGCAGAGTTGTTTATGGAAGCCCAACCGTCACCCATGTATACCAGTGTCCCCTCTCCATGCCAAAAGGGAAGCAAAGGCCGATACAACTTGGCACCAGTGATGTCACAACTCATTTCTACAGTTGAATGGACTGGAGCAATACGAAATAAAGTGTTTTGCTCAAGAATGCAACACACAGCCCGGTTCGGGAATCGAACTCACTACCTTTGGATTGTAAACCTGACGCTCTAAACACTGAGCCATGCATCTTCTTGTGAGGTAGAGGCTGTGATTTATTGCTTTGTGTAACACACCTGCGATTGTCCGCCATTTAACCAAGGTGCAGAAGGGTGCATTGGAAGAAATTTCGCTACTTCCCGGAGTAAAATGGTTTAGCAGCATTTCGTCCGTCTTTGCATTCTGAGTTCAAATTCCGGCGAGGTTGACTTTGTTCTCCATCCTCTCTGGGTCGACAAAATGATTACCAGTGAAATACTGAGGTCATGTGAAACCGACTGCTCCCCACCCCACCCCTCTCCCGAAATGGCTGAGATTGTGCCAACATTTGAGGCCAATTTAGATATAGCTAAACTTACATTCACACACAAACACACGATACACATACACACACACGCACGCACACATCAATGTACCTATTGATCAAACATTTCTCCCTCTTCTCTCTCTCTCTCTTTCTATATATATATATATATATCATCTTCTATCTATCCTCTATCTATCGTCTATCTATATAGCTATCTATTATCTATATATCTACTATTTATCTATCTATCTATCTATCTATCTCTATCTATTACTATCTATCTATCTATCTATCTATCTACTACCTATCTATCTATCTATCTATCTATCTATCTATCTATCTCTCATCTATCTATCTATCTATCTATGGCCTCCTAGCCTCATTGTCTTAGTCACAATATCTCTATTATTTCATTTTAACTGCATACAAGCATACATACAAACATATACAAGTGTGAATCGGTTCCAGTGTGTGTGCCAGTGCGTATATATATATATATATATATATATATGTGTGTGTGATGTATAATTGAGTCTGTCTATTCATGGGTGTGCTTCTGTGTGTGTGCGTTCGAACGCCGTTACTCTTCTCCGACGCACCTCCATTCAACTTCCATACACATTAAACATGGCTTTATTGAAATAACGGTGGATTTTATGGCTGAAGCGGATCGTAAAAAACCTCTTTCAATTAAAACAAACATTTTACACTGGACAGGGTTAATTTCAAACATAATCTATATCCTCCCCCCCTTTTCCTCTCTTTCTCTCTCTGTCTCTGTATATACTCATGTGTGAGTATGTGTGCGTGTATGTTTACGTGTGTGAGTGTTTGTGCGTGTGTCTATGTAAATACCTGTATGTTAGTATTATAAACCATGTACATATATATATATATATATATACAAATATATATGCACATTTATATATTATACACATACACACATATATATATATATATACATATACAAATGCATGTATATATACGTATATATGCAGACCTACACACACACGCGCGCACACATATATGTATACACACACACACATATACACACATATATGTGCGCGCACACACACACATATAAACATTTATATATAAAAATGTACATATATTTGTATGGACATACATTCACGCGAACGAGCGTATGCATACACACGCATGCACGCACCCTCACACACACACACACGTACCGATGCGCACACATACACACACGCATACACTCATACGCGCACACATACAAAGAAACGTATATTTGTATAAGACTGTTGAAATAAGTGCGTGTGATGGCAATATTTTCGATATTTCACATTTAATAAAATTGTTTCTGTTCTCAGGAAACAAATTATAATATTATATTAAGATTTAGAGTGCATCCTGTTTTAGAATACAATACTTCTTAGTGTAGACACTATTGTTATTACATCTTAACTGTACACCAATTTTATTAGAGTCGCCATTCTCAATAATGTTACATCACAGCAGGAATTGTGTTTCGTCACGGTCGGCTACTTATTTTTGTCACCTCTTCTCTTTCGGTTAGTCGTTGCGATACTACGGCGTCAATTTGGCACTAGCTGAAGCGGTATCGAATCTGGCTTCCGCCTCCGTGTGTATCAGCTAACTGTAAATGGTTAGGATTCTTGGTTCCACTTTTATACTGTAGGAGAGGATCGTAGAATAAAAACCATATGTATATATTTATATATTTATAATTAATAATTAATTATGAATTTATAAATTTGCTCTTTGGGCTTTAATGCTTGCTGGCCACTTATATTATTGTTGTTAAGAAAAAACTATGGCACCATCTTAATATTGTTTCAAAATGGAGACAAACACCATCACTCCATATCATAAGGTCGAAAAATTAAGATATTGAGCTATTTTTTCTTGATATGAAGCCAATGGTAGCTTTAATACACAAATACATTCATATATATATATTTATATATATAATCGCAATGCATCTTAGCGTTGCCCTACAGCCATATTGTATTATTTGTTCCTTCCTTTTGGGCAGAATCAGCATAGCTGAGATACAGCGAGTTGGATTACTGGCTTAATGGATGTTGTTGTTTGTTTAAAAGTGAAGGTGGGGGGAGGGGTACAATATGCATGGGTTTGCTTGAAAGTGCTTTCTGTTTTTAAGAAGGATCACAAACTATGTTTTGTCTCATCATATAAAAAGGGATTAATACGATTTTGCCCAGAAATCACGTTTTTAAAATTTTAATTCCCCACCCCCGGCCCCACCACAATTTCTTAATTTGTAACTTTTTTACGAATTTTTTTTTCAACGTAGAAAAATACAGAGATTAGGAATCTGGGAAATATATATATATTTTTTAAAGTTTAATTTTTCTTAAACAAACACTCAATGTCCCTTACCCACCTCACTTAACCCGCTTTCAGAATCTAAAATCTCTCATTGTTTCACTTCCGTCTGATGTTTCAGGCATGCGTAGAATTATACTGAAATAGCAGGCGTAAAAACTACCAGACCACCACCAGAAAACCCGACATGCTAGAAACAACAGGTAAATGACATTATTTCTGAAGAAACTTCCCCGCTTTCCAAAAAGCTAAAAGCGAAAAATTGGGAATTTGTAGCTTTCTGAAAGTGGTGAGGTGGTGGGTGAATGTTTGGGAAGGAGATTTTAGTGTTTCTTTGAAAATTCTCAAAGATTCGTATTTTCGGACGCAGCTCACCATTACAAAGAGAAGTGAGAAGAGAAATAACCCGGAATATCAGAGAAATTTCTCCAAATTTTGTTCCCACTTCACTCTTACTCTTGACTCTCACTCTTCTCACTCCTCCCAATCTTCGCCCCCACCCAGCCTAAACTTCGTTCACACTTTTCTGAGGAATTCTCCCAATTTTATTTATATCTGTCGTTCACTTAATTTTTCCAAATCAATTCCTTCTACGTTAGACGAACCATGGATTGAACACACAAAGCATTATGTTATCAACCTACTCTTTCTCTCTCTCTCTCTCCCTTTCTCTCTCCTTCTTGAAACAGCCAGAGTAAGTCGTAAAGTTTAAGGAGAAACTCAATTTTTTGTCGGATAAGTGTAAAATTGGCTGACGAGGAATTTCCGATTAATCCACAAGGCAAAAACGTTCAAGAAAAAAAGGTACAGAATCTTATTTCTCCATTGTTTGCAAGCAGAATTTTATATAATTTCACGGCAACTTATCAAACTTATTTGAATTCTTGCCAATGATATTAAAGCAGTTACGATTGTGAAATTTCTTAATTTGATAAAAACCGTTCCAAGTTGGTTTGTATTTTCTTGTAGAATTTCTTCCTAAATCTATAGAAAAACAGAGGTTGAGGGTGCGGATGGGATGTTGAGACGTTGAGAGTGCGGAGAGTAAGGATCTGGGGTGTAGTGGAAGAAAAGGTAAGAGCCAGGTAAGATTTGAAGGAGAAGGAGAAGAAGAAGGTGAAGGAGAAGAAGGAGATAAAGGAGAAGAAGAAAAGTGGTAAATACTGGAATTAGGAAAGGAACTGTGCATTCTTCTCTACAATATATCTACCTATGGTCAATTGTATTTGGTTTTAATTGCATTTGCCAGGGCCCAAAACGTGAATCCTTTCATTGGAATTGGTTCATAAGGGGGGAGGGGGAAGAAGGGACAATGGGAGGAGCGGGCAGTAGAATGAGGGGCGGGAGTAGAGTGGAGCAAGATGGAGGTGAGGATAATGATGATGATGATGATGATGATGATGAGTATGATGGTGGTGGTGGTGGTGGAGATGGTGCTTGTGACAACGTCGATTACTGTAGTGATGATGGTGATGATGATGATGATGCTAAAAGGGAACATTTTATGAAACAAATTGGATTGAGAATTAAGGAAAGGCGAAAGAAATAACAGAAGAGAGAATAAATATGAAAGAGGCGATGGTGACGATGGCGAGTAACTGCAGTAGCTGTAACGACAACAACAACGATAATAATAATAATAATAATAATAATAATAATAATAATAATAATAATAATAATAATAATAATAATAATAATAATCAGCAGCAGCATCAGCCTTATCATCATCATCATCATCATCATCATCATCATCATCATCATCATCACATCATCACCACCCTCCCCCTCCTCCACTTTCGGATGCTTAACCACCCCCAACAATTCTTCCCGTTCTGTTTCCTTGGTGCGGTTGTTAAGTTCTTTTTTCCCGTCGATAATTTGGTCTTTTATTCTTTTTATATTTTCTTTTCTTTTCTTCCTATAAAAATATGTTGTCAATAAATTTGTCTCTTTTGTGATATCTAAAGCTGCAGACCTAGAGTAGTTCCATTCACCCTCATTTTTATCCCGGAGTCATCCACCCCCACCCCCCAATAAACTGGCCGGAGGAAAGCACTTCCTCCCGCATCCCTTTTTTAGTTTCTGAGTGGAACTTGAAAAACTCGACGAGGGCTTAACCGAAGTGGAAGTTGTCTCACCTCAAATATTTCTTCCTCGTCCATCGTATAATTTCATTCGCCAGAGCCACCCCACGGAGAAACACCACCCACTTCCCTTATTAAAGGCGAGCAGTGGGGAGATCCCTGCAGTGGAAAGAATGAGAACAGGCAAGATTCGTCCTGCATGCAAAAACAAACGGTTCCACATAACTCTACAAGTCAGCAATGCTCGGACACTGGACAACTAGGTGACTGGGGACACATGACTAGGGTAAATAGAACAACTCTAAGCAATACTTGGACACGGCACAATTAGAGGTTGCACGGGTTTATTGCTGTGCTTATTTGGACATTCCTGAATAGTGGCGATTCTGGCCAGTTGAGTATATCTCGAAATAACAGTGCCCCTCGCTAGTATAACCACACCAAAGATTTGGACATAAGGAGATTAAAAGATAGTTACGGATATATGCCTCTAGTGTGATGGTCATCGTCAGTACGATAGCTGCTCTAACCAATACCCAGCTACCAAATGACCAATTTAATAAAAAAAAATGAGAACCTCCGCTCTGCAAGATCTCCAGAACACGCAAGCTAATTGGCCCTCATCAATGCATAGAATTGCATCAACCCTCACCAGATTTGTAAACATGGCAAAAGTGGAATTACCACCCATCGCATTCAGGTACAAATCAAGGACAGGGATTAGGATTTGGAGGAAGACGCAAGTTGATTACATCGATCGCATTATATTGCATCGATCTTGGATAAAAGGCAAATACGACCACAGCAGAATTTGAACTCAAAAAATATATCTTAAAAATCCACAACTAATAAAATGGGGGTATTTTTACCTCGTGCTCTAACGATTATGCTACTCCAGTTTTATTGGCAGCAAAGGTCAACATACTGTGGATGTTAGGAGGCAGAAGGAAGAAGTAGTAGTAGTAGTAGTAGTAGTAGTAGTAGTAGTAGTAGTAGTAGGTGTTGATGATGATGATGAAGAAAAGAAAGAGGCGGATGACGACGGCAACGGTGACAAAGATGAGGATGAGGATGAGCAGGATGAGCGGGAGGAGGAGGAGGAGGAGGGAGAAAAAGGAGATGATAATGGAGAGGAAAAAGAGAAACAGCATAGGAGAAGATGAAAAAGAAGAAGAAGTAGAAGTAGAAGAAGAAGGAGAAGAAGGAGGAGGAGGAGAAGAAGAAGAGACGAAGAAGGAGAAGAAGAAGAAGATGAAGTAGAAAAAGAAAAAGAAGAAGACAGCAAGCAAAAAGAGAGTAAATGAATCTCTTGGGTGTGTTTAAGGGACAATAGAACTGACATGGAAATGTGTGTGTGTGTGTCTGTGTGTGAGTATGTGTGCTTGAGTAGGCTCTTATATATGCAAACACACACATATATGTATGAACGTAAGTGTATCTGTCTAAAGATGGGAACAGATAATGAAAGTAATGTGTGCGTGAGTGGTGGTGGTGGTGGAGGCGGTGGTGGTGGAGGTTGGGAGAAATGATTATTGGGTGTGTGGAGATAACTGATTGGAAATAATGGGTTGATTGGAAAGAGGAGGGGGAAGGGTAGAGGGGTGTACCGTGAAATTACTGTGACTGGAGTTGGGGGGGAGGGATGCGGTGGTCGGTGGATGAATATGAAAGTGAAAGTAGGCATTGATAGAATGAAGGAGATGTAAAAGAGAGGGTGGGTGGTGGTGAGAGAAAGAGAAAATGGCGGGAAGATAGATGAAGAATGGACTAGTGTGAGGGAAAGCGTGTGCGCTTGCTTGTTCAATTGTGTGTATGCGTGTGTAGGTGATTATGTAGGTATGATATATATATATATATATATATATATATATATATATATATATACCTGTGTATATGTGTTTGCATGTACATATGCTTATGTCTCTGTATGTGTCGAAGTAAGTTGATGTGTATATATGTATGTATACGTGTATTTACGTCCGTCCGCGTGTATGTATATATATATATATATATACATATATGGATATGGTATATGTACGCATTTATTTACACATGTATATATGTACAGCGCAAAAATGTGTATAGGTGCATGTATGCGGGTATGTAGTGAAATTTAGGAGCCAGAGAGAACAGAACAGAACTGGAGATTGTACCGAAGATATTGAGATAGAGATAAAGAAAGAGAAAATGAGAAAATGAGGGGGGGGGCTTGAGGGGCTGAGAGGGGGGGACCTTTTGGATAGATTTATCGATAAATTTAGAGATACACTGATGGATTGATCGATTGATTTCTACATATTGGCGAAAGAGTCAAAATACAAACACAGAGACCACACCTATATAATATATATATATATATATTATATATATATAATTATATATATATATATATATATATATATAATATATTATATATTATATATTATATATAATATATATATTATATATATATATTATATATATATATATGTATATAATATGTATTATATATATTACACACGCAACACACATATATACCACTTACAGATATGTGGAATACGTCATATACT
>NW_021826159.1:0-12928 GCF_006345805.1 Octopus sinensis | reverse complement strand
TAGGAATGTAAATCGGAGGAGACAGAGTCTCACACACACAACTTAAATTTTATATATAAAGATGTCTTATTTTTATGTCTTTCAGTTCCATGGTCTTCCAGCACGGATAGAAGAGGGTCTCCAGGTTGCAGAGAATCTCCGACGTGTCTATTCCCAGAGTGACCGATGTGACATATGCAAAACACACATTAGTCAACTGAAGCAGGAAGCTTTTTTAATCGTCAGGTCCATCCAAACAAGTGGAGAATCTCTCCAGGGGTCAGCTTTGCAGATACGTTCCACCCAAACCCAGCCTGGCTCACCACCCAGTTACCAAAGGTAAAACATCTTTTTATCTCCCTTTTTTCCTTCTTTTTTCTTTTTTTAAAAGGTTAAAAAATATATATTTGAGTCATTATGTCTGAGGAATGTTATAAATTTTTTTCATACAATGACATAGTTTTTGAAGAAATGACCGGTTTCGCGTTCAGCTTTTCAAATTTCTTACATCGTTATGTTCACGTTGAGAAGTGTGAAGGAGAGTGATGGAGAGTTCCAGATAAGGGTAGGTAATAAGGGATTTATTCCGGTGTAAGGGATATAATCGCTTAATATGTCTTGCCTTTTTTTTGGAGTGAGTTTCTCTGGATAAGAATGCTGGAATGGTTAAGTTAACTATTCCAACATTCTTATCCAGAGAAACTCACTCCCAAAAAAAGGCAAGAAATATTAAGCGATTATCTCCCTTACACCGGAAGGAATCATTTATTACCTCCCCTTATCTGGAACTCTCCTTCACACTTCTCAATGTAAACATAACGATGTAAGGAATTTGTAAAGCTGAACGTGAAACCGGTCATTTCTTCAAAAACTATGTCATTGTATGAAAAAAGTTTATAACATTCTTCAGACATAATGACTCAAATATATATTTTTTAACCTTTTAAAACAAGCCTTCTGTAGTTTTTTCACTTTTTACTATTTTCTATATATTCAACCACGTGCTTTCACACACCAACTGTCTCACCTATATAGATATATATATATATATATATACATATATACGACGGGCTTCTTTCAGTGTCCGTCTAACAAATCCACTCACAAGGCTTTGGTCGGCCCGAGGTTATAGTAGAAGACACTTGACAATGGTGCCACGCAGTGGGACTGAACCCGGAACCATGTGGTTGGTTAGCAAGCTACTTACAAAAAAAGCCACTCCTTTGCCTATATATATATACGACAGGCTTTTTTCAGTTTCCGTCTACCAAATCCACCCACAAGAATTTCGTCGGCCCGAGGCTATAGCAGAAGACACTTGCCCAAGGTGCCACGTACTGGGATTGAACCAGGAACCATGTGGTTGGTAAGCAAGCTACTTACCACACAGCCACTCCTACGCCTATATATATATATATATATATATATATAATATACGTATATATGACGGCTTCTTTCAGTTTCCGTCTACCGAATCCAGCCACAAGGATTTCATCGGCCTGAGGCTACAGTAGAAGACACTTGCCCAAGGTGCCACGCACTGGGATTGAACCTGGAACCATGTGGTTGGTAAGCAAGCTACTTAAAACACAGCCACTCCTACGCCTATATATACATATATATATATATATATATATATATATATATATATATATATATATTACGATGGATGATGATGATGATACGAAACTCAGGTAACCATGGAGATGACTTATCAAGATCAAATAAATTATCTACTTATGAGAGACTGCTTCTCTTAAGTTCAGATGATGAAGAAGATGAATTTGTGGCAAATATGACCTCCCTGAAGAATTAACTAGTGGATTGTCTACAACTAGGAATTAAACCTAGGGTTCCACGAATGATTTAGCAGCTGCTACGACACTCTCGGCTCTTATATCTATATAATTATGCATCATCATCATCACCATCATCATCATCATAATCATCATCACCATCATCATCATCATCATCATCACCATCATCATCATCATCATCATCATCATTAGTATTATTATGATTATCATCATCATCATCATCATTATTCTTATTATATCACATAGCATCATCATCATCATCATCATCACCCTCATCGTCATCATCATCTCATCACCATCATCATCATCATCAATCATCATCACCATCATCATCATCATCATCATCACCATCAATCATCATCATCATCATAATCATCATCATCCGTCATCATCACCATCATCATCACCACCATCATCATCATCACCATCATCATCATCATCATCATCATCATCATCACATCATCACCATCATCATCATCATCATCATCACCATCATCATCATCATCATCATCATCATCTTCATCATCATCATCATCATCATAATCATCATCATCATCATCATCACCATCATCATCACCATCATCATCATCATCATCATCACCATCATCATCATCATCATCATCATCACCATCATCATCATCATCATCATCACCATCATCATCATCATCATCATAATCATCATCATCATCATCATCATCATCATCATCACCATCATCATCATCATCATCATCACCATCATCATCATCATCATCATAATCATCATCATCGTCATCATCACCATCATCATCATCATCATCATCGCATCATCATCATCATCATCACCATCATCATCATCATCATCATCATCATCATCATCATCATTATCATCATCACCATCATCATCATCATCATCATCATCACCATCATCATCACCATCATCATCATCACATCACCACCACCACCATCACCACCACCATCATCACCACCACCACCACCACCACCACCACCCTCACCATCACCACCACCGCCGAATCGCATTTATGTTTCTGTGTAAAAATAAAACACGAACGCTAAGGTAAATAATGAACCAGCCAGGTGGGAATTAATTAAGGAAAGCGCTTGTGTGTAATCAAGAGACTTCGTGCGTGTGTGTGTATATATGTAGTATATATGTGTATATATATGTAGCACCTACTACACTCTCGGTGTGGTTGGCATGTTAGGAAGGGCATCCAGCTGTAGAAACACTTCCAGATCAGACTGGAGCCTGGTGCAGCCTCCTGGCTTCCCAGATCCCCGGTCGAAACCTCTAACCCATGCTAGCATGGAAAACGAACGTTAAACGACGATGATGACGTTGATTATACTCTTTTACTTGTTTCAGTCATTTGACGGCGGCCATGCTGGAGCACCGCCTTTTAGTTGAGCAAATCGACCCCGGGACTTATTCTTTGTAAGCCCAGTACTTATTCTATCGGTCCCTTTTGCCGAACCGCTAAGTGACGGGGACGTAAACACACCAGCATCGGTTGTCAAGCAAGGGAGACAAACACAGACACACAAACGCACACACGCATATATATATATACGACGGGCTTCTTTCAGTTTCCATCTACCAAATCCACTCACAAGGCATTGGTCGGCCCAGGGCTATAGCAGAAGACAATTGCCGAAAGTGCCACGCAGTTGGACTGAACCCGGAACCATGTGGTTGGTTAGCAAGCTACTTACTACACAGCCACTCCTGCACCTATATATATATATATATATCATCATCATCATCATCATCATCATCATCATTGTTTAACGTCCGTTTTCCATTCTAGCATGGGTTGGACGGTTCGAGCGGGGTCTGGGAAGCCAGGAGGCTGCACCAGGCTCCAGTCTTGTCTGGCAGAGTTTCTACAGCTGGATGCCCTTCCTAACACGCCAACCACACCGATAGTGTAGTGGGTGCTACATATATATATATTTATATATATATATATATCATCATCATCATCGTCATTGTTTAACGTCCGTTTTCCATGCTAGCATGGGTTGGACGGTTGAACAGGGGTCTGGGAAGCCAGGAGGCTGCACCAGGCTCCAGTCTGATTTGAACACATATACGAGTGTGTGCACGTGTGTGTTGCGTGTATTATGTATATGTATGTGTGTGTAATTGTGTATATGTACCTCACTACACACACTTATTTACATAGAACTAGCATTAAAGACCCGTCTTTGCCGGGTCATAGTGCTAGTGCATGTATATATGTGTATGTATATGTGTACATATTACATGTACATCTATATATATATATATACATCTACACATAAAATACAAAATACAAAGTTATATCTTGATATCGCTAATGATAACAATACTCAAAATATATAACAGACTGGAATTGTAGGCTCGTCTCTTGTAATTCCGATCAATTGTATCTTGTCCTCCCTCTTGTATAGAAGTGTGGCTACATACAATCCAGCCTACATCTATTTCTGGGGGGAGCATTTAAAATTTTTTTCCGGGCCGTCCTACATCCCAGATATAAAGGTAAAAATAAAATATTTCCACTTTGCAATGTTCCAGTCGAGTACTCCCTTGCACGCTCCGTTGACTCGAACCTTGCTTCTATTGTGGCGAATTTACCGCCTCTGGTTAGATATCTTTCATAGTCGCACCAAGACACTTTTCGAAGGTGCTTTCCTCCATGTGTTCAAAATCTTCTTTTTTCTCTACATTGTATACTTTATAGACAATAGTCTTTTCTTTAATTTAATTTTTTATTATCCATCTGGACTATTCCATTTCTGCACGCTAATTTTATTTTTAATTTATTCCCATTCATGTGAAACCACTTATTCCAGTTCAGATCATTGATGCAATTTTATACCAATTGCTATTTTTACTTTTGTTATGTTACGATTATATTGTACTTTAGTTTGATTTTAAATATTACTTACTTACATATTATTCAATTGTTATTATTATATCTAATTTTTATTGTTAAAGTGAAAGTATCTGACATAAAATAGAGAAATGTTTTTGTTTCACTTTTAACACGTAATACTGAAATAGTGGAGAAGATATGATATTGCTATGGGCTCGCTCTAGGCTAGAAGTTGAACATTTTTTTGCCGATGACACTCCCCGGACCCTAAGTAAGACATGTGTAAAATTTGAATGAAATTGGTTGTGTAGTTCTCAAGTTTTAGGGAATCGTAGTGGAGAAGATATGATATTGCTATGGGCTCGCCCTAGGCAAATAGTTAAAAATATTTTTTGGCGATGACACTCCCCGGACCCTAAGTAAGGCATGTGTAAAATTTGAATGAAATTGGTTGTGTAGTTCTCAAGTTTTAGGGAATCGTAGTGGAGAAGATATGATATTGCTGTGGGCTCGCCCTAGGCAAACAGTTAAAAATATTTTTTGCCGATGACACTCCCCGGACCCTAAGTAAGGCATGTGTAAAATTTGAATGAAATAGGTGGTGTACTTCTCAAGTTTTAGGGAAACACACAAACAGACAGACACACATTCTCAGTTTTATATATAGAGATTATCAGATCGCTTGATGAAACTTAATCCAAGCCTGTCAGTGGCGTATGTAATACAGAAAGACTGCCTGATATGTATACTTACTCACACACACACTCACACATTCCACATAACCTCTCAAGTATGCCCCCAAGACTTACAATATTACACCACAGGGCAATTAAACAAAACAACACCCTCAAAAAAGATGAAACTCGTTATAAAAGATAGAATCAGAAGATATGAATAAACGAAATGCCCCTTGTAATTGTTGGCAATTATCCTACGTTATGAAAAATGTTAAGTACCTGCAATTATCCCTGGCAATCCCAACTATCTGAGGTTTTCTTTTGATTAAGTTGTGTGTGTTTTTTTATGAAAGGAAGGACTATTTCGCTGACTGTATTGAGGAAGAAAGATTTTACTAAGATATAATCAGTATCACCCGGCGTTGCTCGGGTTCGTTTCGATTCTTTAGAATAATAATTTTTGAAAAGTAAAAATTTTTTATTATATAGGCGCAGGAGTGGCTGTGTGGTTAGTAGCTTGTTTACCAACCACATGGTTCCGGGTTCAGTCCCACTGCGTGGCATCTTGGGCAAGTGTCTTCTGCTATAGCCCCGGGCCGACCAATGCCTTGTGAGTGGATTCGGTAGACGGAAACTAAAAGAAGCCTGTCGTATATATATATATATATATATAATATATATATATATATATATTATATATATATTATATATATATATTATATATATATACGACAGGCTTCTTTTAGTTTCCGTCTAACTAAAAGAAGCCTGTCGTATATATATATAATATATATATATATATATATATATATATTATATACGACAGGCTTCTTTTAGTTTCCGTACCGAATCACTCACAAGGCATTGATCGGCCGGGGCTATAGAGAAGACACTTGCCCAATTATATATATATTATATATATATATATATATATATATAGACGCAGGAGTGGCTGTGTGGTAAGTAGCTTAGTAACCAACCACATGGTTCCGGGTTCAGTCCCACTGCGTGGCACCTTGGGCAAGTGTCTTCTGCTATAGCCCCGGGCAGACCAATGCCTTGTGAGTGGATTTCGTAGAGAGAAACTGAAAGAAGCCTGTCGTATATGTGTATATATATATATATATGTGTGTGTGTGTGTGTGTGTGTGTGTGTATGTTTGTATGTCTGTGTTTGTCCCCCTAGCATTGCTTGACACACATTGCTGGTGTGTTTACGTCCCTGTTACTTAGCGGTTCGGCAAATGAGACCGATAGAAAAAGTACTGGGCTTACAAAGAATAAGTCCCGGGGTCGATTTGCTCGACTAAAGGCGGTGCTCCAGCATGGCCGCAGTCAAATGACTGAAACAAATAAAACAGTAAAAAAAAAGAAAGGACTATTTTGCTGAATCTATTGAGGAAGAGAAAGATTTTACAAAGAAACAGGCAGTATCACCCGGCGTTGCTCGGGTTTGTTTCGACCATTTAGAATTAGAATTTTTGAAAAGTAAAAATTTTGCATTATGTAGCTTGTTATTCTCTTTAAGTGAACATTTTTCTGGTTGAAATACACCGAGAAATGGTGATACAGCAGTCAAAATGTCCTAAAATTTAGGGCTTTTCATAGAAAAAAAGCATATATATATAGACTAGTAGTATCGCCCGGCGTTGCCCGGATTTGTTTCGACCCTTTAGAATTAGAATTTTTGAAAAGTAAAAATTTTGCATTCTGTAGCTTGTTATTCTCTTTAAGTGAACATTTTTCTGGTTGAAATACACCGAAAAATGGTGATACAGCAGTCAAAATGTCCTAAAAATTAGGGCTTTTCATAGAAAAAAACGCATATATGTATAGACTAGTAGTATCACCCGGCGTTGCTCAGGTTTGTTTCGACCCATTAGAATTAGAATTTTTGAAAAGTATAAATTTTGCATTATTATAGATTGTTATTCTCTTTAAGTGAACATTTTTCTGGTTGAAATACACCGAAAAATGGTGATACAGCAGTAAAAAAATTGGTATTTTCATAGAAAAAAAAGCACCTTTTTGATGTACATAATTTTTGGTGTTAACATGGTCCATTCACGGAATGAAGAGCAAGCCTTCTTCTATCATACTCTCAATTTTGGTCAACTTGCACCGCAGGGTCTCGGAGGAGATAGAGATAGTTGAAGGCTACCAAACCTGCCACAGACACACAACTTCAGCTTTATAGATATAGACTAGTAGTATCGCCCGGCGTTGCTCAGGCTTGTTTCGACCCATTAGAATTAGAATTTTTGAAAAGTATAAATTTTGCATTATGTAGCTTGTTATTCTCTTTAAGTGAACATTTTTCTGGTTGAAATACACTAAAAAATGGCGACACAGCAGTCAAAAACTCCTAAAAAAATAGGGCTTTCCACAGAAAAAAAAAGCACCTATTTATGTAAATAATTTTTGGTGTTAACATGGTCCGATTTGAATTTTATCTTCTACGGAATGAAGAGCAAGCCTTCTTCTATCATACTCTCAATTTTGGTCAACTTGCGCCTGAGGGTCTCGGAGGAGATAGTGTTAGTTGAAGGCTACCAAACCTGCCACACACAGACAACTTTAGCTTTATAAATAGTAAAAATAGGGATTTTCATAGAAAAAAAGCACGTTTTTGATGTAAATAATTTTTGGTGTTAACATGGTCCGATTTGAATTTTATCTCCTACCGAATGAAGGGCAAGCCTTCTTCTATCATACTCTCAATTTTGGTCAACTTGTACCGCAGGGTCTCGGAGGAGATAGTGTTAGTTGAAGGCTACCAAACCTGCCACACACACACAGACAACTTCAGCTTTATAAATAGTAAAAAATAGGGATTTTCATAGAAAAAAGCACGTTCTTTATGTAAATAATTTTTGGTATTAACATGGTCCGATTTGAATTTTATCTTCTGCGGAATGAAGAGCAAGCCTTCTTCTATCATACTCTCAATTTTGGTCAACTTGCACCGCAGTTCTCGGAGGAGAATATGTACTTATATGTATTTGAACCCATATATAAAAATACGACCCTATTCCATTGAAATATTTTGAAAACATGGTCCGATTTGAATTTTATCTCCTACGGAAGGAAGGGCAAGCCTTCTTCTATCATACTCTCAATTCTGGTCAACTTGCACCGCAGGGTCTCGAAGGAGAATATGTACTTGTATGTATTTGAACCCATATGTAAAAATACGACCCTATTCCATTGAAATATTTTGATAACATGGTCCGATTTGAATTTTATCTCCTACGGAATAAAGAGCCAGACTTCTATCATACTCTCAATTCTGGTCAACCTGCACCGCAGGGTCTCGGAGGAGATAGTGTTAGTTGAAGGCTACCAAACCTGCCACAGACACACAGACAACTTCAGCTTTATAAATAGTAAAAAATAGGGATTTTCATAGAAAAAAAGCACGTTTTTGATGTAAATAATTTGTGGTGTTAACATGGTCCGATTTGAATATTATCTTCTACGGAATGAAGAGCAAGCCTTCTTCTATCATATTCTCAATTTTGGTCAAATTGCCCCGCAGGGTCTCGGAGGAGGGAGTGTTAGTTGAAGGCTACCAAACCTGCCATACACAGACAACTTCAGCTTTATAAATAGTAAAAAGTAGGGATTTTCATAGAAAAAAAGCACGTTTTCGATGTAAATAATGTTTGGTGTTAACATGGTCCAATTTGAATTTTATCTCCGAAGGAAAGAAGAGCAAGCCTTCTTCTATCATACTCTCAAATTTGGTCAACTTGCGCCGCCGGGTTTTTGAGGAGATAGTGTTAGTTGAAGGCTACCAAAAAATAGGGAATTTCATAGAAAAAAAGCACGTTTTTGATGTAAATAATTTTCTATCATACTCTCAATTTTGGTCAACTTGCACCGCAGGGTCTCGGAGAAGAATATGTACTTATATGTATTTGAACCCATATATAAAAATACGACCCTATTCCATTGAAATATTTTTATATTTTTCAGGCCACCTCGGGGACAGAACATTCGCCACATTGTCACACAGCCAACGATTCCCACAAATATGCAATCTCAGGAATATATTGAACAAAAGTCTAGGATATGGGCTTCCAATCAGAAGAAGTTTACGCACGTAAGAAAACCCTTTTTTTCATCTTTCAATTATTGTTGTTGTTAATTACACCTGAGCTAATTAAATTACACCAACGTTACAGGCGCAGCAGTGGCTGTGTGGTAAGTAGCTTGTTCACCAACCACATGGTTCCGGGTTCAGTCCCACTGCGTGGCACCTTGGGCAAGTGTCTTCTGCTATAGGCCCGGGCCGACCAATGCCTTGTGAGTGGATTTGGTAGACGGAAACTGAAAGAAGTCCATTGTATATATATATATATATATATAGGCGCAGTAGTGGCTGTGTGGTAAGTAGCTTGCTTACCAACCACATGGTTCCGGGTTCAGTCCAACTGCGTGGCACCTTGGGGAAGTGTCTTCTGCTATAGCCTGTGTAGTAAGTAGCTTGCTTACCAACAACATGGTTCCGGGTTCAGTCCCACTGCGTGACACCTTGGGCAGGTGTCTTCTGCTATAGCCTCTGGCCGACCAAACCCTTGTGAGTGGATTTGTAGACGGAAACTGAAAGAAGCCCATCGTATATATATATATATATATTATATATAATATAGATATATATATATATATATTATTATATATATAATATTATATATATATATATATTTTCTATATATATATAGGTGTAGGAGTGGCTGTGTGGTAAGTAAGTAACTTTGCTCCCAACCACATGATTCCGGGTTCAGTCCCACTGCGTGGCACTTGGGGCAAGTTCTTCTACTATAGCTTCAGGCCGACCAAAGCCTTGTGAGTGGATTTGGTAGACGGAAACTGAAAGAAGCCTGTCGTTTATATATATTATATATATATATATATATATATATATAATATATATATATATATATATATATCTATTATATATATATATTATATATATATATTATATATATATATATATATATTATATATATTATATATATATATATATATATATATATATATATATAGGTGCAGGAGTGGCTGTGTGGTAAGTAGCTTGCTTACCAACCACATGGTTCCGTGTTCAGTCCCACTGCGTGGCACCTTGGGCAAGTGTCTTCTGCTATATCCTCGGGCCGACCAAAGCTTTGTGAGTGGATTTGGTAGACGGAAACTGAAAGAAGCCTGTCGTATATATATATATATATATATAAATGTATGTGTGTGTGTCTGTGTTTGTCCCCCCCCCCCCCCCACATCACTTGACAACTGATGCTGGTGTCCCCGTTTATGTCCCCGTCACCTAGCGGTTCGGCAAAAAGGTAACCGATAGAATAACTGGGCTTACAAAAAGAATAAGCCCCAGGGTCGATTTGCTCAACTAAAAGGCGGTGCTCCTGCATGGCCGCAGTCAAATGACTGAAACAAGTAAAGGAGTAAAGGTGTTACACCTGAAATAATAAATACTTCACGATACCATTCCCGAATTTTTTTTTTCTCATTAGTGAAAAGATATGATTTTGCCTGTTTGTCTGGTAATCATCACCATCATCATCATCGTCGTTTAACGTCCGTTTTCCGCGCTAGCATGGGTTGGACGGTTCGACCGGGGATCTGGGAAGCCAGGAGGATGCACTAGTCTCCAGTCTGATCTGGCAGTGTTTCTACAGCTTGAAGCTCTTCCTAACGCCAACCACTCCGTGAGTGTAGTGGGTGATTTTTACGTGCCACCAGCACAGGTGCCAGGGGAGTCTGGCATCGGTTGGTGCTTTTATCTTGCCGCCGGCACGGAAGCCAGTCAAGGTGGGGCTAGCATCGGCCACGTTCGGATAGTGCTTTTTATGTACCACCGGAACAGAAGCCAGTCAAGGCGGCGCTGCCATCGGGCACGTTCGGGTGGTGCTTTTTACGTGTCACCGGGACAGAAGCCAGTCAAGGTGTCGCTGGCATCGGCCAAGTTCGATTGGTGCTTTTTGTGTGCCACCGGTACAGAAGCCAATCAAGGCGGCACTGGCATCGTCCACATTCTGATGGTGCTTTTTGTGTACCACCGGCACAGAAGCCAGTCGAGGCGGCGGTGGCATCGGCCACGTTCGGATGGTGCTTTTTATGTGCCACCGGGACAGAAGCCAGTCAAGGCGGTGCTGGCATCTGCCACGTTCAGATGGTGCTTTTCATGTACCAATGCACGTGATGCTTTTTATGTGCCACCATCACAGAAGCCAGTCGAGGCGGCGCTGGCATCGGCCACGTTCGGATGGTGCTTTTTTAGTGCTACCGGCACATGGTGCTTTTTATGTGCCACCGGCACGGAAGCCAGTCGATGTGGCGCTGACATCGGCCATGTTCGGATGGTGCTTTTTATGTGCCACCGGCACAGGAGCCACTCAAGACGGCGCTTGCATCAGCCAACTTTGGATGGTGCTTTTTACATACCACCTGCACAGAAGCCAGTCAAGGCGGCGCTGGCATCGGCCACGTTCGGATGGTTCTTTTTATGTGCCACCGGCACAGAAGCCAGTCGAGGCGGCGCTGGCATCGGCCACGTTCGGATGGTTCTTTTTATGTGCCACTGACACAGAAACCAGTCAAGACGGCGCTGGCATCGGCCACGTTCGGATGGTTCTTTTTATGTGCCACTGACACAGAAGCCAGTCAAGACGGCGCTGGCATCGGCCACGTTCGGATGGTGCTTTTTATGTGTCACCGGCACAGAAGCCAGTCAAGACGGCGCTGGCATCGGCCACGTTCGGATGGTGCTTTTTACGTGCCACCAGCACAGGTATCACAACTACTATTTCAATTGATATTTATTTCGATGTTCATGTACTTGACTCAATAGGTCTCCTCAAGCACAGCGGGATATTCTGGAATACAGGGTACTTTGAATGGGGAGGGGCTATGCCGACCCGGTGCAGGAAGCAACCCGGATCTTTTCAGTCACAGTATAAACAACAATTATGAATATATTATTTCAACCGAATAATTCCACCATAAAAAAAATATTCCACAAGTTCATTAGCATCTGGTGTTAATTGTTAATTACCTATGGAACGCAATAGAATAACAACATTTTTAATATGATATGTGAGTGTGTGTGTATATGTCTAAGTATATACATATCTATGTATATGTGTGTGTGTGAATGTATATGTATTTGGAGGTATAAATATATATATATATGTGAGTGTATGTGTGTATATATATATATATATATATATATATATATACTCTTTTACTCTTTTACTTGTTTCAGTCATTTGACTGCGGTCATGCTGGAGCACCGCCTTTAGTCGAGCAAATCGACCCCGGGACTTATTCTTTTGTAAGCCCAGTACTTATTCTATCGGTTCTCTTCTTGCCGAACCGCTAAGTGACGGGGACGTAAACACACCAGCATCGGTTGTCAAGCAATGTTGGGGGGACAAACACAGACACACAAACACACACGCATACACATATACCTACATATATACGACAGACTTCTTTCAGTTTCCGTCTACCAAATCCACTCACAAGGCATTGGTCGGCCCGAGGCTATGGTGCAAGACACTTGCCCAAGATGCCACACAGTGGGA
>NW_021826158.1:5000-13445 GCF_006345805.1 Octopus sinensis | reverse complement strand
ATGTATATTAAACTTTTTCATACTTTTTCATAGTTATATATATTTTTAAAACCAAATTGTAAATATAATTTAATAATTTTTATTTTCAATTTAATAATTTAAATTTTTCAATTTTATATTTTATATATTTTCTATATTATATTTTTTTATAATGTTTGTTTTTGGTTTTTCACTGTTTGATTTGCCTATTAGTGGTTTTATCTCTAATTTAATTTATACAGATATATATCTCATTTGTATACAATTGTATATATAATGCGTGCACACACACACACATATATACATATATATATATATATATAATGTGTGCATTACGTGGTCGGTCGATTCAGCTGAAAATATGCACACCTATGTTAAAAGTGCTGGCAAGTTTGCATGACAACTATTTTTTTCCTCAAATGAAAGGCGTCACCTCTAGGACAAAATTCCTCATCTTATAAAATGTGGCCCCAGTAGACCCGAATGAAATCGGGTTATATTAACCAAAATGTGAAAAGGGGTCTAAATGGGGCTGGAAAGGGATTAAAATTTCAAGGAGCGGGTGTTTAGGAATTCTCTGTTACATCAAGCTAAAAAATTTGCGCCAGCCTTTTAATCGTCAATGTGTTGCCGTCCATGATAAAGAAGTTTTGAATGCTTGCCATGGTGAGTCTACTGTCGTGAGAAAGAATCACTTCAAAACTTGGTGTTTACGAATTTTCTTTTACATCAAGTTCAAAATTTTACGCCAGCCGTTAAACTGTCACTACGTTGCTGTCCGTCGTTAACAAATGCCAACCATGGTGACTCTACTATCCTCAGATTCTATCCCTTCAAACCTTTGGTTTCCAATATTATTATTTTTTATTCAGCTCGCAAGTTTGTCTGTCCCTTTTATATGTTAGCGTTTTGCTGTCTGCCTTGAACAGACCTTTCCATTGCCACTACCTCATATTCTGATTGATCTTTCTAAATATTTTTTCTCATTCACTTACTCAAGATCTTCTGTTGTTTATAAATGGGAGAGAGATAGATAAAGATAGAGAGTAAGAGAAAGCGAGGGAGAGTCCGAGAGAAAAGAAAAGTAAGAGAGTGGGAAAGTGAGAGAGAAAGGAGAGAGAAACAATACGGAGAATCATCATCATCATCATCGTTTAACGTCCGTTTTCCGTGCTAGCACGGTTGACAGTGTGACCGGGGTCTGGGAAGCCAGGAGGCTGCACCAGGCTCCAGTCTGATCTGGCAGTGTTTCTACAGGTGGATGACCTTCCTAACGCCAACCACTCTGTGAGTGTAGTGGGTGCTTTTTTCGTGCTGCCGAGACAGGTGCCAGAGGGGCTCGCAGCGGCAACGATCGGTTGTTGCTTTTTACATGCCACCGGCACAGAAGCAAGTCAAGGCGGTGCTGCAATCGGCCACGTTCGGATGGTGCTTTTTACGTGCTGAAAGGAAGCAACAGAAAGTTACAACCACACTCTTACCCGCGCGTAGAGCGGATCACCTTCAGCTAGTATATATATATATATACATACAACACACATATATATATATATATATATACATATATACATACATATATAATATATATATATATATATATATATATATTATATATATATATATATATACATACATAAATGCATATATATATATATATATATATACATGTTAGCAACGAACTGACAAAAAAAAAACAAATTATTCTTTTTGTTTTGAATTCTGATAAATAAATTGTTGATCTTTGTCAATAAGAAACCTTGGGTACTAGAAAAAGTTGAAAAATTATAGATATACCAAGTATTTTGATGGAGAATGGTGTCTATTCTGTCCATACACCTATTATTATATGTTGGACGACTCATGTCAAACGAAATTCCGAACAACTGGCACATCTACAGAATATATTAATTTTTCGTCTTACTTAATATTTCCATAATCACTTTGGTATTTAGTATCAAGGCTCGCTAACATCTCTCTAGTAATCTCTTCACGTTCCTTTCTCGCTGTGTCTCTTCTAGGCTCTTTATCTTCTTCTCTCTCAGTCTATGCACCCCACACATAATAATCAAGGAGGTTGCTGTCTGGAGAGTTAGGTGACCAGATGTTAGGGGTGATGTGGTCGCAGAAATTATCTGACACCCATGACTAGGTTCTCCTTCTTGTGTAGTATGGTTCAGAATTCTGTTTCCAGACATGGCGTCTTCCAGTAGCAACCCTCTTGACCCAGGGCAGCACTACCTCCTCCAGGTACTTGACTATGTGCTTCCTTCTTTAAAGTGTCACTTCCAATGTTATATTGGCAAAGTACCTTCAATTTCCGTATGTGTGTGTATCTGTGTTGTGTGTGTGTATGTGTGTATGTGTGTGTGTGTGTGTGTGTTTGTGTGTCTACATACATAAATACATAAATAAACAATGACGTAGACCGCCTCTACCTAAAACGAAAACAAGGGGAAGAGGCTTAACATCGACCCAAAATGCCCTTGAATATCGCATCATATCCATTCGGCAATATCTGTTAACCCCCAAGTGTCAAAGTACATCCCTTGACCAAGTTTGCATGCGTGTGGTTGATGACATCATAAGACATGGAAAGCAGCTCCTTGAGCAACATTCTTTGTCTGATAACATTAAAGAAATGCCGAAGGAAGTCGCACGATTCTACTGCAGCTTATCATCAGATGAGAGGATGAGCGTATATCAGCAAAGGACCCTGCATGGATATGTTAGTAGAAAGCTCCGGGATGATAGTAACATCAATCATCAAAGCAGTCTATCATGGACCAATAACCGGATTTCTAACTTCCACTTCGAAGTGCATGCGTTTGCAATCCAGGAACAGGAAATATCAACCTAATACCTGATGTGTAAAAGGGACAGAGATGCAGGAAAAGCAGAACAATGTGATAACTGATGCAGACTTTGTGGAGTTAACACCGAAGATATCATCCACATCATAAGCAGTGTGTCCGAAAATGTCATCACGGTATTATCTACCGATGAGACATGACGTTGTAGCTAGGACACTCTATAATGAAATCCATCGTAAGGATAACTCTGAGGAGAAAAAAATAAGAACCCACAGTATGGTAGAAGCCATAGCCACTCATAATAAAGAGGAGTACTGGTAGAATGTCCCAGTGAAAACGTCAATAAAATGTAAGCACAACAGATCTGATATGATAATTTGGGATAGAGAAGAGACACTGTGTACAGTTGTGGAAATCAGCTGTAAAGAGGAAGATCTGTGAAAAAGAGAATACCTACGCTGAACTATTGAGAAATTTGCAGTTACTATATGTAGGTTACAATTTCATGCTTATACTTGTAATTATTAGGGTCCTGGGATACGTAACCCACTGCCGAAATACCAATCTTGAAAAATTAGGCTTCTCAAAACCAGAAAGGAGAAACCTAATTCGAAGACTACAGATCTGTAAAAATTTGTAAAACTTTCCAGACATGCTCATATGTTTATAATATATGTGAGCATGTCTAGATATGCAACTAAATGCACGAGAATACACACATAAAACAAAATATACAAATCCGCACATATGCATACATACTTATATACATACACGCGTAAATACATACATACACGCATACATACAAAAATACTCTGTTGTTGATGCTGAAATGCAATGAAAGAGCCTTGGATCTAGATTAGAAACCGGCTCTTTCTCTATTGGCAAAAAGTCTTGAAATAAAACTAAATAATAACACACACACACACATACACACGCGCACACACACACACACTCACACACACACACACACTCACACACACATATGTATATATGTATATATATATATACATACATATATATACACACGCGCACAGCCATACATACACATATACATATCTTTTAGGAAGAAAATGGATTTTTTCATTATTAATATTAAATGCAGGTATAATGATAATTTTTGTTATTATGAAGGTCGGCTGAAATGTTAATAGGCTGAGCAAGACACTTTCATGGAATGGGACCAAATGAAGTTCATGTTTTAACACAGTTCCCATTACTGTCCACTCACTTCCATCAGTAGTTGCAGTGCTTGGATCGCACTGGTGAAGAAGCTATTCTGTTGGTCAAAACTTCATCAATGGCAGATAAGACATCGCATCGATACTGGTGCCCAGCCAAGTGTTTCTTCATGTTGGGAAACAGACGATTATCAGATGGAACCAGATCAATAAAATAGGGAGGGTGATCAACCAGTTCAAAGCCAGTCTTGCACAGAAGTCATTGAAACAAAGGATAATAGCTTTCGTTGTTGCCCATAGCGATGTATCATTTAGAAGCTCCAGCTAGAAATGCTTAATCTTCTTATAGTTTCTTTCCGCCCGTTTTAGGGCTTTTGTTCTAATGTATCAACGAGTTGGATACACGGCTTGTAACATGGCGTTCTCAAGACAAAGGCTTGTCCATCGCGCTTTTCCTTTTGGTAACTCAGAAGAATGGCGCATTGGTGAACAAAGTTCAGTGTATCAGTTACAATGGCAACTGTAGAGCCAACTTCCTTGGAGGACAAGGTCCAGAGAGTGGTTTCCGCAATGTACAAAATATGTTCAAGGAAACATGTCTTTTGATCTTGTATGCCTGGAATATTTCCACTCAACGTACTCGGACAATCAAATAAAAAACAACATAATTTTGGACCAAGCGAAAAACGTCCAGAATAACCTTAATGTGTCCGAAGAGCAGCCAGGAGGATTATATAAATCGAGAAAATCTTTGTGGGTATCCAGTTCTTCAGAAACATAAAGGACACTGGTTGTTTCTTGTTTCATGTTCGAGTAATCAGTGGTGCGATGACATTTAATACCAATAAACATGGAATCTTCAGCATTTCTTTTATCAGCTCACGCAGGAAGTTATAAGAATATGTCCGTAGGATTTCATTTTGCATGGTATCAGGAAATTATCTCGACGTTTAAGCCACTGACTTACTTCTGCACTGCATTCTTCGGCATGTTCTTTTACGAGCTATACGAAGTTTCCTGTGTCATGTAAATGCTAGGCCTTGCCTACCGCGGAATCTGACCGTTTTGAAAATAATTTCTAATGTTCGCTAAGCTACTTCTTGTTACTGAATCGGCGATTTATTCAGAGTCACAGATATGTCTGTCTTTGGTCAAAAGTGCTAACTGCTTTCATGTGGTGACCGGAACGGCTATGTAATGTTGTCCCAGTTTCCTACACAAGTCAAGAAGGCAGTTTCTTTAGGCGTGGTAATTCTGTTATGCCAAACTCCTTCGGCATCACAACAGATAACAGCATCATGCGGAATATCATAATTAAGCTACAGGTCTTCCTTGAACCAGACTGGCAGTATGAACATTTCTTTACATCTATAAATGTCTTTTCTTCAGGCACAAATTGTTTTTGTGACATGCAAAATTTCGATGGCATTTCTTGTCATGTTGGAAGTGCTTTACCATTAATTTTTTCGCTGAACTGCATCACTGCAATCTCCAAAGGTCGTGCATTATCATAATGATGCAGTACCGAAGAAATCCGAAATTTCCATCATTTTTGCTTCTGGTGGACTTGACATAGTACACAGAGTTGATAATAAAAGAAAAAAGTTGAAAAGTGCAAGCAGATCAAGAATTTCATATTAGAAAAGAGAACATCTTAATCATTTTTGATTAATTTGTAAAAACTTACTGTTCGACATCATTATCAGATAGGAAAATACAATATATCTGTACCCCGCTTATCACATCACGGTTCGACAACCGGCGTTCGTGTGTTTACATCCCGGTAACTGAGCGGATCGACAGTAAGAGTTCGATAGAATAAGTGCCAGGCTTTAAAGAAAGCAAAAAGAAATATATTTAAGAGATGTGGAATTATGCACATTATTTACATTATTTACATTTGACGGATATTTGTCCTCATCTTGTTTGTTGTTAACACAACGTTTCGGCTGATATACTCTCCAGCTTTCTTCAGGTGTCTTAATAATAATAATAATAATAATAATAATAATAATAATAATAATAATAATACTAACAACATCGAAAAATACCTTAGGAATGAGAACCGAGGTTCGAAATTTCCCCAAGACACCTGATGAAAGCTGGAGGGTATATCAGCCGAAACGTTGTGTTAACGACAAACAAGATGAGGACAAACATCCGTCAATGTAAATAATGTAAATAAAAAGAAAGAAGTACTGGGGTCGATTCATTCGACTAAATCCTTACAAGGTTCCAGCATGGCCGTAGTAAAATGACCGAAACAAGTTAAAGTATAAAAGAGTAAAAGAATATATATATATACACACACAAAGTGAGACAAACAGACAGACATTAAAAATTACACAGAGGAATGACAAGGAAACAATTGGAAAAAAAATCACTTAGCGAGGTGGTGGTGGTAGTGGTAGTGGCGGTGGTAGAATAAGATGTGCGCTTTGGCATTGGCTGGTGTTGCTTATACGAGTTGAGCATCTTATTGCAGTCAAATGAGTGAAATTACAGCTACTGCGTGTGCATAATCTCTTACGTTGAGAAAACTGGCATATTTTAGGGGTTTCATACGTTTATAGATTTTACTTTAAGTATAGTTGGCAGATTCCTCATGGAGCTGTGAGGTATACAATGAGACTGAGGTGGGGAGGGGGGAGGGCGAGAGGAGAAAAGCGTGATTCTTCACTACTTAGAGTAGTAGTAGTGGTTATGGTAGTAACATGGTAATGATGATGAAGATGATGGGTCAGTTGTAGCATTCAGAGAAGATGAAGAATGCGAATAGCAAGATAGTGAATGGCTTTTCATTGTGGAGTTTAATCGGTAGTCAATTGTGCCAGTTTTGAGGAGTGGCCGTAATTGCTGGCCATGTCGCTCTGGTTCTTCTTGTTGCTGCTATACACACACACACACACACACACACATATATATATATATATATATATATATTTATATATATATATATATATATAGAGAGAGAGAGAAATATTAAAATTACTAAGTCTCTCTAAAAGAGAACAACGGCAGCGTTCCCGGAAAATAATAGTTATCGCCATACTAATATGGCATTCTTATAAAAATAAGAATAAAGCTGTCCGCTTATTAGCTCCATGAGGCCATCGCCTTAAGTTAGCTATTTGATACACAAACTGTATCCATATAACCTTGTTCGAAGGTTATATGGATACAGTTTGTGTATCAAATAGCTAACTTAAGGCGATGGCCTCATGGAGCTAATAAGCGGACAGCTTTATTCTTATTTTTATAAGAATGCCATATTAGTATGGCGATAACTATTATTTTCCAGGAACGCTGCCGTGATCTCTTTTAGAGAGACTTAGTAATTTTAATATTTCTATTATTGAAAACAAGTGGATGCATTCCACTGAAACTAGGTAAATAAAACCTTCGAACAGAGATTGTCGGAAGCGACACCTACTGGTCTGACTACGCTACATTGAAAAGGGGCAATACCCCGAAACGCGTCTGTAGCTGTCGATCAAGTAGTGTGGAGCGACTGACCTCCCTTGTTCGAAGGTTATATGGATACAGTTGTGTATCAAATAGCTACTTAAGGCGATGGCCTCATGGAGCTAATAAGCGGACAGCTTTATTCTTATTTTTATAAGAATGCCATATTAGTATGGCGATAACTATATATATATATATATATATATATATTTATATATATAAAAATAATGGTCTCTTTTTACAAGTTTATAGCGATCACCAAGCAAATGTCTAAGGAAAATAGTCTAATAAAAGGGTATATAAACCCTCACGACAGAAAAAAGTAGGCTTTCCCGTACCCGTGGGACTCGAACCGACATCCCTTTCTTAACGCGACTGTGTTACCCATTACCTCAGCGAACCAGCCTGTTCCTTTCTGAAATATTTAAGAACTACATTAGTTCGTAGTTGCTTTTGTAAAGAGATAGATAAATATATATATATATATATATATTATATATATATATATATAGAGAGAGAGAGAGAGAGAGAGAGAGATAGATAGATAGATAGATATAAAGAAATAGATATATACAAGCATCAATTTCGGTACGAATGATTTTGTTAAGCGGTTCGTAGTTGCTTTTGTAAAGAGATGTGGGTTCGAATACCACGCGTACAGCAAAGCCTACTTTTTTTTCTGTCGAGGGGTTTATATGCTCCATTATTAGACTATTTTCCTTAGTCGTTTGCACGGTGACCCCTATAAGCTTTACGCTTGTAAAAAAGTGCCATGATTATTATTTACAGGATTGTAAAACTCGACACCACTTAACAAAATCATTCGCAGCGAAATTTGTATGTACAGTTGCGGCCAAAATGTTCAGAACGGCATTGTTTTCGTCAGAAAAGTAGGTATAAGTTTTTATCAAAGTTGTTTTATTTTCTATAATTTTCACACACAATAAATACAATATTAATTGTTATTGTTGTCTTATCTTTGCAACCGAACATGTGTTGTGGTCTCAAGAAAA
>NW_021826157.1:7500-13372 GCF_006345805.1 Octopus sinensis | reverse complement strand
TGTATGTGTATGTATGTTTATATCCACTTATATTTGTTCGTATACGTCCACATAGAGCACAAATATGTTTGAGTATGTGGCTAACTATCGACACACGCTTCTATCTGAAGACGTCTGTGTGTATATATACACACACGCTTATATGTATATGTATAAAGCAAAAGAGAGGTGGAGAGAAAGGACGAAGAGAAAGTAAGAGAAAGGGATAGGCAAGCAGACAGAAGGAAAGAGGGAATAGATAGATAGATAGATAGATAGATAGATAGATAGATAGATAGATAGACAGATAGATAGATAGATGCACATATATAATATGTATATATTGGCATTGCTTGGCGGCCGATGCTGGTGTGTTTACGTCCCCGTCACCTAGCGGTTCGGCAAAAGAGACCGATAGAATAAGTACTGGGCTTACAAAAGAATAAGTCCCGGGGTCGATTTGCTCGACTGAAGGCGGTGCTCCAGCATGGCCGCAGTCAAAATGGCTGAAACAAGGAAAAGAGAGAAAAGAGTATATATATATATATATATTATGTGTGTGTGTGTGTGTGTGTATGCATATATATATATATATATATGCATAAAGAGAAAAGGAAGGGAGAGAAAAGGAAGGGAGAGAAAAGGAAGGGAGAGAAAAGGAGGAGAGTACGAGAAATCGACAAGCAGGCAGGCAGAGGGAGAGAGGAAAAAGAGCTAGATAGATAGACAGACAGACAGACAGATAGGCAGACAGGCAGATAGGCAGGCAGGCAGACAGACAAACGTGTAGTTTTGAGGGGGTTTTTTTCTCTTGCTAGTTTTTTTTTATTGTTTGCTGTGACGTATTCTAAACTTTATTCAACAGTAATTATAATTATTCACCTCATCTTCCCGTTCTCTCCCCCAAGGATAAATTCCCTTCGAATAAGAGAATTGTTTCGACCACCACCACCGCCATCATCACCACCATCACTATCACCATCATCATTAATATCACAACCCTCATTACCAGCATCACAATCACTACCATCACCACTATAGCTACCACCAACATCATCATCATCATCATCACAGCCACCAACAAACCCGACCCCCACCGGCATCAACCACATCACCACCAACGACATCCGTACCACGAACACCAACATTACACCACCCCTCCGATAAGATAATCACCAACCCCACACATACAAACACAACACCACCGACACTATCACCAATAGCACCGCACCACCCAACATTATCAGTATCAACATTATCGTCAATAAAACCAACACTACCAACATTATGAAAAGAGGAGAGAGAATATGAGAAGTCGACAATCAAGCAGGCAGAGGGAGAAAGGAAAGATAGATAAGTTTCTTTATTGGCCACACAGGGCTGCACACAGATGGGACAAGTTACAAGGTAGAGCTTTTCTTTTGGGGGAGAAAAAAAAAATAGGTGGTGTAGGTTTTCGATCAAAACGGATCGTAAAAGGGAAAAAAGAACAAAAAAAAAGGAAAAGAAAAAAAGAAAAAAAGAAAAAAAAGGAAAAGAAAAAAGGGAAGAAAAGAAAAGAAAAATGAAAAAAGAAGAAAAAAGAGGAAAAAAGGGGGAGAGGAAAAAAAACGATCAATAGGGATCGTGTATCACAGTGTTATGATGTATGGTGTAAAGGGGAAAGCAAGTAAGGTTTATCCGGGGGAAGAAAAGCCTACGAAAAAGACCACGGTAACCTTGGTCAATATTGTTATATGTTACCACATTTGTTTGCAAGTGGGTAACCCTCTGTTTTCAATTTCTGGGTTCATAGGATTATGCTCAAGGTGGCTTCGTCATTCATACGTGCCATCCTTGCTACATTCACCCATCTTTTTTTAAAACGTTCGCTAGACAGACAGATAGATAGATATGTTTCTTTATTAGCCACACAGGGCTGCACACAGATAGAACAAATTACAAGGTAGAGCTTTTCTTTTGAAGGTTTAAAAAAAAAAGAAAAAAAAAGAAGGGGGAGTTTCGATCAAAAGGGATCGTAGAAGGAGAGAAAGAGGACAAAAAAAAGGGGGGTTAAAAAAAGGGGAAGAGGAAAAAAAAAAAAAAATTGATCAATAGGGATCGTTATCACAGAAATGTCAATATGAAGTGTAAAGGGGAGGACAGGTGAGGTTTACCCGTGGAGAGAAAAGCCTACGGAAAAGACCACGGTAACCTCGGTCAATGGAGTCACATGTTATATTTCTTTTTTTTTTTTTTGCGAATAAGCAACTCTCTGTTTTCAATTTCTGGGTTCATAGGATCATGCTCAAAGGTGGCTTCGTCATTCATACGTGCCATTCTTGCTACATTCACCCATCTTTTTTTAAAACATTCGCTAGACAAAACTTGCCTCTCTACTCTCACTTTCCTTTTCAAGTGGTACTTGAAGAAGTTGATGAGAGATTGACCAGAGAGGAAAGTGTTTGTCTCCAATCCTTTCAGACGCGTCCACCAGATACATTCTTTCGCCATAGCCACAAGGATGATGAAAATAGCTCTTCCTTCCCGTTTGAAGGAGGGAGGCGTGACAATATTGACGATAGACTCAGCTGATAAACCGACTCGTCCCACACGTGACAGCAGTTGTTCGACATAAGCCCACAGGTCGGAAATTGTTGGACACTGCACGAGTGCGTGCAGAACGGTTTCGTCGCTCTGACCGCATCTCGGGCAGGTCGGCCCCGTGTTTCTTGAGCCGTGTCTGTAGAGCTTATCCCGAACGGGTAGCGCTTCTCGGTAGCACTGCCAGGCCAGGGATCTCTGGAAGTTGTCCATGGGCCCTGGCCCGAAAGTCGTCCTGAACAGGCGGGTCAGGTACTCCTCGTCGACGTCCAGGTTCGCCCCGAGCTCGTCGTCGTACCTCCCCTCCACTAAACCCCTATAGAATGCTCTGGTTGTGTTGAAGTCACTCAAGGTCGACCCAGGACGGCAGAGTTGCTTGAGAGCAACGCGACACTCGCGGTGCCATTCGCGATAGATAGATAGATAGATAGATAGATAGATAGATAGATAGATAGATAGATAGATAGATAGATAGATAGATAGATAGATAGACAGGCAGGCATGCAGGCAGACAGCCAGTCAGACAGACAGACAGATGCTTATAAATTCATTTGACCGCTTTTTCGTGGAAACTAAACCCAACATTATCACCACCAGCATACCACAGCTTACACTATCGCCAACACAGCATCACCAACACTAAGGCAACCCAACACTATCACTACGAACATTATCACCACCAACACTATCACCACCAACATTATCACCACCAATACTATCACTACGAACATTATCACTACGAATATTATCACAATGAATTTTATCACCACCAACATTATCACTACGAACATTATGACTATGAACATTATTACTATGAACATTATTACTATGAACATTATGACTGAACATTATTACTATGAACATTATCACTATGAACATTATCACTATGAACATTATCACTACGAACATTATCACCACCAACACTGTCACTACGAACATTATCACTATGAACATTATCACCACCAACATTATCACCAATAACACCGCACCACCCAACACTATTAGTACCAACATTATCATCAATAAAAATCAACATTATCAACGTTATCACCAGCAACATACCACAGCCAACACTATCACCACCAACACGATCACTAACACTATCACCCCAACACTGCCAAAAACTCAGTCAAACACCAACACCACCAACACGATCACCTAAACGACCGACACTGCATCACCGCCACCACATCACTGCCACCGCACCACCGCCAACACCATCACAGTGGTTCTAAAATGATTCATCCATTATTGGAAAGCAATGGGCGTAGTACGTAATTATTTTCGTAAGTGGAATGATACCATTACACAGAGATTGAGTGGTGCTAAAGGGGGTGAGGTGAGGACGGTTGAAGGTGAGGGGGGATGGATGAAGGTAGAGGGCGTGTATTGAGGTGGCTAATGAAATATATGTGTGTGTGTGTGTGTATGTATGTGCGCGTGTGTGTGTGTATATACATGTATATATATAATGAAAAATATATATATACGTAATGAAAAGAAGGTGAGAAAAAATAAGGAAAAGGGGAACCATTCTTTGGTAAAGACTCCATTCTAAAACTAAGCTAGTTCTAGGTCGTCCTCAAGATAACTTGAAGGGAGTAAAACCCAGTCACAATAACAACAACAACAACTACAACAACAACAACAACAACAACAACAACACAACAACAAACAACAACAACAACAACAACAATAATAATAATAATAATAATAATAATAATAATAATAATAATAATAGTGATGATGATGATGATAATGATGGTTGCCGTCGTTATTGTATTCATGCTATTTCTGTTGTTATTGTTATTTTTATTATTATTATTATTATTATTATTATTATTATTATTATTATTATTATTAATTTTAATTTTACAATTATCATCTGTGCCACTGAACTTCTTTTCCCACAAATCACCTGCAGGTTTCTATTACTGATGTTGTTATTGTTGTAGTTATTTCGCCGTTCTTATTGTTGTTGTGGTTGTTGTTGTTGTTGTTGTATCTGAAACCAATGATATAGAGAAGATGCTGTTTATTAAAATACTCGTATAGCCCAAAATAATAATAATAATAATAATAATAATAATAATAATAATAATGATAATGATAATGAGAATAATAATAATAATAATAATGATAATGATAATGATAATAATAATAATAATAATAATAATAATAATAATAATAATAATAATAATAAAACGTGGTAATGAGAATGAAAGAACTAGGGAAATTTATAGAAGTAGATAGATAGATAGATAGATAGATAGATAGATAGATAGATAGATAGATAGATAGATAGATAGATAGATAGATAGATGATGGATGGATGATGGATGGATGGATGGATGGATGGATGGATGGATGGATGGAAGAAGGGTGTAAGAGGGGAAGAAACAGAAGCAAACAGAAAATAATGATATCATTTCGAAAACCTTATTTTCATACAATCAAAATTCATTCATGAAACAAGTCTCTTATACGATTACTTAGACAAACCTTCACTTACGGACACTCCCCAATCACTGAGTTTCCATGCCTCCTCTATATTTTATTAAGACCTTAATATCATTAAAATAAGATTTTAGTTTCTTAGATAATATTTTATTGCTAAGATTACTGATGCAGCTTGTTAAATAAGATTATACTGTCATGGCTGCTCCTGTCGTCTGCTGTTTACCAATACCGTTATTCCCTTCTTCCTATGTAACATATGTATATATATATATTTCATTACCAAAAATCTAGATCCCTCTGCTTTTGTCCTATTTGCTTGATTAATTAATTCATTAATTTTTTAAGTCCCTGCACTAATAACTCACAAACAAGAAAAACTAGGAAGTCCAATTTTGTAAAACAATTATCTATAATTCGCAATTTTTTAATTTATTATTTTGTTTTGCTTTCTTTAACAAGTTATTCGGACATATGCTGGCCTTTGCGTATGTATTCCTCCCTGGATGGGACGCCGGTCCGTCGCAGGCTTACTCATTTCGACCAGTTGATCGAACTGGAACAACGTGAAATTAAGTGTTTTGCTCAAGAACACAACGCATCGCTCGGTCCAGGAATCGAAATCACAATCTTGTGATTATGAGTCCAACACCCTAACCACTAAGCCTCCACTTGTTTGTGAAATATGGTACACAGAAATATGGTTTATACATGTAATTCAACGACACCTCCTTGTCGCTCTACGTCACGCTGAGAATGACGTTTTAATTGTTCTCAACATTCTTGCTAGCACCTAAAGAAAGGTTTGTCAGTTTGTGACCGCGGAGGGGTGTTCTTGTTTTTCATAACGTTC
>NW_021826157.1:0-2500 GCF_006345805.1 Octopus sinensis | reverse complement strand
CTTTTTGTTGTTTATGGGGGTGTATTCGTTGTTTAAGCGTGTGTGTGCGTGCATGAGAGTGAGGGAGAGAGAGAGAGAGAGTCAGTAAGCTGTGAAAGCAAAAATGAAAACGGTAAATGAAGAAGCAATATTGAAGAAAAAAATATTAGTGAAAGAAAGAAATCAAAATGTAACTGTTTGATATTTGAAACAATACAAAATAATGAAGAGGGGTAAGAGGAATGTTTTTTTGCTAATAATTATTATGATATTGCGCTGGTAAAATGCTTCCAAATAGCAGAAAGAACAGTCAAGCTCGGCACATGTCGTGTAAATAGCAAGAAGCTGTGACGAATATGTAAAATTGTAAATCAGAAATAGATAGATAGATAGATAGATACATACATACATACATACATGCATACATACATACATACATACATACATACATACATACATACATACACACACACATACATGAATACATATATATACACATATATACATATGTACATAAAAGTATATATATATATATGTATACATATATATAAATAAATAAATGGAGTTTAACGCAGGTATAATTCAAATACTTTTACTTCCGACACATGTTTCGAAGATTTCACTGATATTATTCCAAAGGAATAAATGGTGTAAAGCAATGTAATCTTCTCTTCAGGGAAGTGAAGAAATGAAACTCGTCACTTGTGTGATTTTTTGCTACCCTGGTAACTATTTATCTATATTTTTCGTGCTAATTGTTAACAAGAGAAAAATACACTCATCTATTTATATATATATATACTTTTATATACATTATATTATAAAAATAGGGTTCAGTAAAATAATTTACTTTACCACACACCAAACTTTTTAGAAATAGCAGCCAAAAATTTCAGCTATTTTCTAAAAATAGAAATAGCTAAAATTTTTGGCTGCTATTTCTAAAAAGTTCGGTGTGTGGTAAAGTAAATTATTTTACTGAACCTAATTATATAACGTAATGTTTCAAATATACGTAAATGGTCTTTTTACATACTGACACTACTTGGATAAAATTATTTAATAATTAATTAGTTTTTTACCTTATATATTGACAATACTTTTATATACATATATATATATATATATATATATATATTATATTATATATATATATATATATATATATATATATACACTTATATATATATATATATATATATAATCTATATACATATTATATTATATATAATCTATATAATACATAAAATATATATATATATATCATATGTATGTGTGTGTATACATTGCTATAAGGCCATTTTCTGTTTTTTTAAGGCCATTTTCTGTTTTTTAAGGCCATTTTCTGTTTGTTTTTTTATCATCGTCTTATTTATTTATTGCCCATCCCTTTCAGCCAGCGAAGGATATCAGTGTGACCGATGCGGAAAGGTGTTTGCCTACAAATATTATCGAGACAAACATCTTAAATACACGCGATGTGTTGACCAAGGCGATAGAAAATACCCCTGTCACTTGTGTACAAGGTAAGAAAGTTCTGAATTTATTGACACGCGCGCGTGAGCCCCTGCGCGCGCAGCGACACACAGCAAGGTGAAATACACCAATACATTCAAACATCAATACACACACACACACACACACACACATATTCAGATATGCAGATTCATACAGACATACACAGACACCAGCGTATATTCACAATCAAACATTCATATTAAATGTGCCTACATGTCATGTGACTAACTTTCTGCTTTATAAATATATATTGATATAGATATTGGATATATATATATACATACATATACACATATATACATGCATATATACATACATACAAACACACAAACACATCCACAAATATATGTATGTATGTATTATGTATATATGTGTAAGTATGTATGTATGTATTTATGTATGTACGTATGCATGTATGTATGTATGTATGTATGTATGTATGTATGTATGTATGCATGCATGCATGTATGTATGTATGTATGTATGTATGTATGCATGCATGTATGTATGTATGTATGTATGTATGTATGTATGTATGTATGTATGTATGTATGTATGAATTCTACAATGATGGTGTAGCTTAATCATGTAGTAGGTATAAGAGTCGATCCTAAAAATAAAAAGTGAAATAGAATCAGTGCGTGTGTTTGTTGTTAACATGATGACCCATCCGATATGCAACAAAATTTGTTTTTAAAGCTAACTATATTATTATTTGATAAATCTAAACGTTCTACATTGCTTTAATGCAATAAAAGATATTAATTTGGTTGGAAAGGAAAAGTGTAAAAAACATAGTTTGCGTATATATGAAGTTTACGTATGGCAAGTAGAGGCATGAAGAAAAATATACTCTAACTAGCAGTATCGCCCGGTGTTGCTCGGGTTTGTTTCGACCCTTTAGAATTTGAATTTTTGAAAAGTAAATATTTTTCATTATGTAGCTTGTTATTCCTTTAAGTGAACATTTTTTCTGATTGAAATAGCCGAAAATGGCGACACA
>NW_021826156.1:0-13269 GCF_006345805.1 Octopus sinensis | reverse complement strand
TTCAAGCTTTCAAGAGTAGATAGGTCTAAAAATTGGAGTGAATAAAACAAAAACTGGAATCCAAATTGTCTCTGGTTGGTGAGAGATGTGGATTTGTTTGTAGGTCTAAAGCGGAACACTTTAATGAGTAGTTAAATCTTCGTTCGTCGATATCGACGGGTATGGCCCATCATGTATGTGTGTGTGTGTGTCTAGGTATTTGAGCAAACGAAAATTTAAAAATATTTCTTATTTCCAAAATAAAATAATAAAATTATTAACAACGGAAGGAAAAAGAGGAATACTTTATAAGAATCCTAAATCCAAGACTAAATCGAAATTAGTCAACGCTACTGCTAAAATCTAATTCTTCTATTCGGATAACCCCATAACACGCGTATTTGAAAAACTGCAAACAGCGAAAGCGCTTATAGACAATACAAAACCTTTCTCTAAATTGTTCGCATCGTTCTGAATTTTTTAAAAACCGTTTCATATAAACAATAATTTTTAATTTAAGAAAATCTTTCCTCAAATATGTGTGCGTGAATGTATATATACATACATACATACATGCATATATATATATATGTGTGGTGTGTGTGTGTGTGTGTGTGGTGTGTGTTGTGTGTGGTGTGTGTATGGTTTGTTGTGATTGTGTGTGTGTTGGTGTGTCTGTGTGGGTTGTGTATGTGTTTGGTGTGTGTGTGTGTGTGTGTGTGTGTGTGTGTATGTGTTTGTGTGTGTGTGTGTGTGGTTTGTGTGTGTGTTGTGTGTTTGTGTGTGTGTGTGTGTTTGTGTGTGTTTGTGTGTGTGTGTTGTGTGTGGGTTGTGTTGTGTTGTGTGTGTGTATGTTTTTATGTGCATACATATGTATATATATATATTTCTAAGTATGTGTACACGAATGTATGTCAACAACCATAGATGTAATTGTACGTGCACGTGTGTATATTTTGACTGTGTCAGTCTACACCTAGACATGTTCACATGTTTACACGTGCGTATTCACAATTATTACAGGTTAAATGTCTGGAATGCTTGGCATATTTTGCATCTATATATGTATATATGTGTATGTATGTATGTATGTATGTATGTATGTATGTATGTATGTATGTATGTAAGTATGTATGTTATGTATGTATGTATGTATGTTGTGTATGTATGTATGTATGTATTGTATGTAAGTATGTATGTATGTATGTATGTATGTATGTATGTATGTATGTATGTATATGTATGTATGTATGTATGTATGTATGAATGTATGAACGTACATACGTAATATATATATATATATGTGTGTGTGTGTGTCTACTGCTTTAGAAGTTACGCACAAACAACGAGGTACGTATAAGAATTTGTGTGTTTGCATCAGTACCCGGGTGGATATCATTTAGTTAAACGATGCTTTTCGGGATGTAACGTGGTAAGGAAATAGAAAGCAATACATTGTGCTCACCTTCCATTTAGCCCTCAAGTCAACAAGATCAAAAGATACCGCAATTACCTGCAATCAGGTGAAACAACAACTAAACAAATTCGACATAACACAAGATATGTTTATTTTCGCGATGATACAAATAAGCAATTATGTATATATGTGTGTTTTTGAGTTTGTGTAAGTGGGTGCCTATGTGTGTGAGTATGTAGAGTGAATAAGTGTGCGTGTATGTGTATGTATATATTATATATATATAACGGAAGCTTTATGAAAATAAACAAAAAGACGAAGGCAGGTGGAAAACAAACGAACAATGGTATTAGTATGGCGCTCAGGAAAATATAAATAAAACAAGTCTTTAACGTTTCGAGCCTACGCTCTTCAACAGAAAAAGATACACAGAGAGAGAAAAACACAGAAAGAAGGAGAGGAGAAAAAAAATGCGTGCAGTAGCTAACGAATCAACATGGCGATCTGATTTCGGCCAGAGGGTCAACGATCAAACATGAGACGCGAGAGCGAAATAAGGGAGATAATAGGGTGAGGGACCAGCTAAAAGTGCGTGGGAGGGGTCTGGATGTGTATGTATAGGGTTGGTGTATGTATTAGTATGTATAAGGGTGTGTGTGTGTGTGGTGGTGTGTATGAGAGAGTATCAGTGCGTTGGGATTGGTCTGGACGTGCGTATGTATGGGGTTGGTGTATGTATTAGTAGGTATTAGTATGTATTAGTACGTATTGGTATGTATAGGGTGTGGTGTGTGTGTGTGAGAGAGTATAAGTGCGTATGCGGGGTCTGGGACGTGTGTATGTATAGGGTTGGTGTAAGTATTAGTATGTACTAGTATGTTATTAGTACGTATAGGATGTATTAGTTGGTGTGTGTATTAGTATGGCACAACATAGTGTGATGTGATGTGTAAAGTCATGTGTGTGGTAGTGAGAGAAGAGGGGGAGAGGGGAGAAGAGGGGGGAGAAGGGGAGGGGAAGAAGAGGGGGAGGGGAGGGGAGGGTGAAGAGGAGAGGATGGGGAGAAGGAAGGGGAGGAGAGGGATGAAGGAGGAAAGAGGGAGAGGGGGAGAGAAGAAGGGGAGAGAGGAGTGAGGCGAGCAGAGGGGAAGAGGAAGAGGGAGGAGAAAAGAGGGAAGAAGGGAAGGGGAGTAGGGGTGAATGGAAAGGATGAAGACGAAGAAGTGGGGGTCGGGGGGAGAAAGGATAGGTGAGGAGGAGGAGGGGGAGAGGGGGGTTAGATGAGGAGGGGGGGAGAGTTGAGACCAATGGCGTATAAGAGCGAAGAGAGAAGATTAATTCCTGTTCACGGCGCAACGGGAATCCGGATGGCCTATGTGTAAGGACAAACCGAACACAGATAGTGTTGCAAGGAGTGACCGGTGGAGCGGAAATGGCGTGAGACCGGTGTGTCGTTCGCAAGGTGGATGTGTCACGAAGGTGTCCGCGACCCGGTCAGCCAAGCGGCGTCCGTTTGTCGATGTACAAGGAATTGCAGAGAGAGCAAGAGATGCAATAGATAATATTGCTGGAGGTGCAGGTGAAGGAGTGGATGATGGGATAGGGTCGATGGTGGGTGCTAGTGAGGCGGGTGGTGTTGGAGAGGTAAGGGCAAGTGCGGCAACGTGGGCGGGAGCAGGGGAACGAGCCGGGTTGGGAGGTAGGGTCAGGGAAGGAGCTATGGACCAAAAGGTCTCGAAGGTTGTGGGATATAAACACATGTATGTATAAATACATATGTGTTTATACAATACATACACACACGCCGACATACATACAAGCATGTGCATGCATATTTGTGTGCGCGTATATACATATATATGTATATATGTATCCATGTATCGTACACATGACATGTATGTGTGTGTGTGTGTGTATGTGTGTGTTATCTTTTACTTGTTCCACTCAGTGTGGTTCGGCATAAAAGCGCAATAGAATAATTTCTAGGCTTCAAAAAATACTTCAGTCAATTCGATCGTCTACGACCTTTCAGGGCGAACTGCTGAGTTATGGAACGTAAATAAACGCATACCGGTTGTCTAGCGGTAGTGGGAGACGACGGGTTGCTTTCAGTTTCTTTCTATCAAATCCATACGATAGATTTTCGTATGCATCTATGTATGTTTGTGAGTGTTTGTGAGTATGTATGTATATATGCATGCATGCATGCATGCATGTATGTATGTATGTATGTATGTATGTATGTATGTATGTATGTATGTATGTATATGCATGTATGTGTGTATGCATGTGCGTATGTATGTATGTATGCATGCATGTATGTATGTATGTATGTATGTATGTATGTATGCATGTATGTCACTATTCAGTTATGTTTCAAGATTTCTTACCAATAAAGAACCGGTTTCTAACCTAGATCCAAGGCATCTTCACTGGAATTTCAACATCGACAGCAGGGCATTATGTACGTATGTATGTATGTATGTATGTATGTATACTTAGAGATTTGTATGTTTTGTTTCATATGCATATACTGGCATCTCTAGACATGTCTGTATCAACGCATGTATACATGTATGTATTTATGCATGCACGTGGTCTTCTGAGAAAGAAATATGGATCCACTGCTGTCTTCTTTCCCTTAATAAAATGTCCACTTCCAAGAATTCTCGAGTTGGGTGATTACCTCCCCTTCCATTCACGCTACCTTACAATTTTCCATTTCTTATCAACTTTACTCAACCAGACTAGAGACCATCGAGCCTGCCTGTTTCCTTAATCACCTGTACTAAATACCTCAGATAATAGCATCGAGTGCAGGTAACAGGGGACTAATCTCATTGACTAGTTGTATGTATGCATATGTTTGCACCTACACGTTTATATGTATGTGCGTATGTATGTATTTGTATATACATACATATATGTATATATAAAGTTAGTGTACATTTTAACACAATAAAGGCGACCCTTAACAGCCAGCCATACATGCTAGAAGTAGCAGTCAAAACGTCCAAAACCACATTTAAGAGCAATTTCGAAGGGAATGAACAATAAAATCTTTTACCTTGTTTTTTTACAGCAAATTATTTTATTTGCTAATTAGAGTTCGAAACCTAGGTATGGCTGTAAAAAAAAAGAAGGTAAAAGTGTGTGTTTAAGTGTATGTGTGTATGTGTGCGTGTGCGTCTGTGTGTGTGTGTGCGTGTATGTATCTGTGTGTGCGTGTGCGCGTGTGTGTGTATGTGTGTGCATGTGTGTGTATAAGTGCATGTGTGTGTGCATGTGTGTGTGCATGTGTGTGTATGTGTGTGAATGTGTGTGTGTGCGTGTGTGTATGTATGTGGTGTTGTTTTGCATTTATAATAAAATATATACAAATTACAAAAATAATCTAAAAGAAATATACTATAGCCTCGGGCCTTGTGAGTGGATTTGGTAGACGGAAACTGAAAGAAGCTAGCCGCATATATGTATATATATATATGGGGGGGGGGTAGGTATGTTTGTGTGTCTATGTTTGACACCCCAACATCGCTTGACAGCCGATGCTGGTGTGTTTACGTCCCTGGAACTTAGTACGATAGAATAAGTACTAGGCTTACAAAGAATATGTCCTGGGGTCGATTTGCTCGACTAAAAGCGGTGCTCCTGCAAGGCCACAGTCAAATGACTGAAACAAGTAAAAGAGTAACTTTTTGTACTTCGTGGATTTTCACTTATCGCGGTGAGTTTTGGAACGTAACACCCGCGATAGTCGAGAGATTAATGTATATGTTTACATATATCTGTGTGTGTGTGTATGTGTGTGTGTTTGCGTGTGTATGTGTGTGTGTGTGTGTGTGTGTGTGTGTGTGTGTGTGTGTGCTTGTATATGATTCTATGCAAGCGTGTGTGTATAAATGTGTATATGTGCTTCTGAGCGCATATATTTTCTTATACTTTTATATGTTTGACACAACACCGCCGGTTAAAACAAAAACTGATTTTAAAACAAGAACAAATTGCAACATAGTGAATTACTCCATTTATGTTCCAGCTATGCATCGCAGTCCTATCATCCTCTATTTTCATTAACCGTACATTTTAATGCATAAAAAAAAAAGGAAGAAAGGAGAACGAAATAATTTTCTGATTTTGCGTAAGTGATGAATGATAAAACGTTATCTTAGGCGAAATAAGGAAACCATACGAGCGGATGTTATGTTATATGCATATTGGATATGGCAAGTGCATCAATGAATTTTGGCGAAATGAAATGCAAGTACTGTGAATGAGTACAGCAGAATTCCGTTATCAACAGAGCTTGTGCATCTGGAGGATGTCATATACATACACGAACACAGGTGTATATAGATAGATAGATAGATGGATAGATAGATGGATAGATAGATAAAGATATAGATAGATAGATAGATAGATAGATAGATAGATAGATAGATAGATAGACAGATAGACAGATAGGACAGATAGATAGATAGATAGATAGATAGATAGATAGATAGATAGATAGATAGATAGATAGATAGATAGATAGATAGATAGATAGATAGACAGATAGACAGATAGACAAGATAGATAGATAGATAGATAGATAGATGATAGATAGATAGATAGATAGATAGATAGATAGATAGATATGTTTCTTTATTAGCCACACAGGGCTGCACACAGATAGAACAAATACAAGGTAGAGCTTTCTTTTGAAGGTTTAAAAAAAAAAAAAGGGAAGGGGGAGTTTCGATCAAAAGGGATCGTAAAAGGAGAGAAAGAGGACAAAAAAAAGGGGAGTTAAAAAAAAAAGGGGGAGAGGAAGGAAAAAAAAAATTGATCAATAGGGATCATTATCACAGAAATGTCAATATGAAGTGTAAAGGGGAGGACAGGTGAGGTTTACCCGTGGAAAGAAAAGCCTACGGAAAAGACCACGGTAACCTCGGTCAATGGAGTCACATGTTATATTTCTTTTTTTTTTTTGCAAATAAGCAACTCTCTGTTTTCAATTTCTGGGTTCATAGGATCATGCTCAAGGTGGCTTCGTCATTCATACGTACCATTCTTGCTACATTCACCCATCTTTTTTAAAACATTCGCTAGACAAAACTTGCCTCTCTACTCTCACTTTCCTTTTCAAGTGGTACTTGAAGAAGTTGATGAGAGATTGACCAGAGAGGAAAGAGTGTTGTCTCCAATCCTTTCAGACGCGTCCACCAGATACATTCTTTCGCCATAGCCACAAGGATGATGAAAATAGCTCTTCCTTCCGTTTTGAAGGAGGGAGGCGTGGAAATATTAACGATAGACTCAGCTGATAAACCGACTCGTCCCACAGTGACAGCAGTTGTTCGACACAAGCCCACAGGTCGGAAATTGTTGGACACTGCACGAGTGCGCAGAACGGTTTCGTCGCTCTGACCGCATCTCGAGCAGGTCGGCCCCGTGTTTCTCGAGCCGTGTCTGTAGAGCTTATCCCGAACAGGTAGCGCTTCTCGGTAGCACTGCCAGGCCAGGGATCTCTGGAAGTTGTCCATGGGCCTGGCCCGAAAGTCGTCCTGAACAAGCGGGTCAGGTACTCCTCGTCGACGTCCAGGTTCGCCCCGAGCTCGTCGTCGTACCTCCCCTCCACTAAACCCCTATAGAATGCTTTGGTTGTGTTGAAGTCACTCAAGGTCAACACAGGACGGCAGAGTTGCTTGAGAGCAACGCGACACTCGCGGTGCCATTCGCCCTTCTTCGGCCTCTTTTTGATCCACGACTGCAGTTCGGTCATGGAGACGAACTGCGGGAAAGCGTGCCTCACAAACGGCGACCACACCTGTTCACCGTCGTCTACATAGAGCCAGAGATGTCGCAGTCTCAGCGCGTGTCTGCGCATCATCAACCACGGCATGCCCAGCCCTCCTTTTAACGGGTGTTGACAGCAAATGGATCGCCTGACCATCGGGACGCATCCTTTCCACAAGAAGCGAAAGAGAATGCGTTGTAGTTTGTGTGTGATGGTAGGGTCGGGACAAGGTACGACGGTCAGGCGGTAGTAGATGACGGAACGCGATGTACGTGTTCGCCACCTCCGCCCGACCTTTTAGGGACAGTTTCCTCTCGGCCCATTGCCGGGCGAGAGTGACCACCCTACTCGTTATCTCGTTCCAGTTCTTCTCCACTTGGAGGTCCGGACCAAACCAGACCCCGAGCAACTCAACCGGGCCGTCGGTCCAGCGTCCCACGACGGAGGCGCTGGTGGACGGCATGGGCTTGCTTCTCCAGGTGCCTAGTCGCAAGCCCACTGACTTTTCCCGGTTGATTTTCGCTCCTGTCACCGCTTCGTAGTTTTTCAGTGTCTCGCCGACCTGCTCGATGTGCTCGTGGCTAGATACTATGACGGTGACGTCGTCCGCGTATGCAGACACGCTCGTCTCGCATCCCAGTTCTCGCGGGATGCCTCTCAAGGTTGCCAGCTTCCGCAATAATGGCTCGAGAGTCAATACGTATAGAAGCGACGAGAGGGGGCATCCCTGACGGACCGAACGTGCGATGTCGAAGGGTCTCGATAGATGTCCATTCACGCGAATTACCGAACGGATGCCTCTGTAACAAGCGGCTATCCAGCCGCGGAAGACGGGACCGAAGCCAGCCGCCTCCGAGGACCGCCTCCAAGTATCGATGGTCCACCCTATCGAAAGCTTTCGATTGATCCAAATTGATCAGCGCCCCCACCCATGCCAAGTTCGTTAACTACCCTGTCTATGATGTAGCGCATCAGGTGGAGGTTGTCATGGATGGTCCGGCCTGGCACGGCGCATGTTTGCGCCCTGTCGACCAGTTTCTCGATGACAAGCGCAAACCTCTGGCTAGCACCTTGGCCAAAATTTTCAAGTCTGCATTAAGCAGAGTGATGGGCCTAAAGTTATCTATTACATTTCCCTTGTTTAGATCTTTCTTCAGCAGTGTTACGGCTCCTCGGCTCACACAAAACCAGGAATGCTCCCGTTTTGCTGCCAGTTGCAGTACACCGCCGCCAAGAGATCTCCAAACAAGTCTGGCATACAATTGTAAAGCTCGTAGGGTAGACCATCCAAACCCGGTGATTTGTCCCCCGAGCATTCTGCCATCGCTTCCTGCACTTCCGCCGCCGTGATGGCACCTTCGCAGCACCTGCCTTTCTTGTCGAGAGTCGTGGTAGGCTATGTAGGTAGGCACTGAAGTCCACCCTACGTTCTTGCCCTCCACTCGTTCCGAACAGTCGGGCAAAATGCTGCTGAAAGGCCTCACACATTTTACTTGGCTCGAGCAATTCGCGCCCTGTTCATCTACCAGGGACCGAATGGTGGCTTTGTTGCCCTGTTGCGCCTCTGCCACCCGGGCCTCTCTCGCGGCTCCAACACCTTCGTTCCTTAGAGCACGCATCCTAGCTCTGACAGCACATCCTTCGTGTTTGGCGTTGAAGTGTTGGTCGAGGGCCAACCTCGCCGCCAAAACGTCGGATGCGTGCGTGCCGCTTCTAATTGCCTCTTCTAGCTTCTTAACTAGCTCGCCCTCTACTCTATTTCTATCTATGGCTAGTGCTTTGCTGTACCTAATCGCTTCTGCTTTTACTGCTCTCTTGAGGGCAAACCACCATTTGTTGTTGATGATGGCTCCCGTCAAAGCCCTCTTACTAGTGTGCTAATCCGGTCTCTGAAAACCTGTCTCGATGGGAAAGACGCGTTTAGTTTCCAGTATCCGGGACCCTGCCTAAGTGTCTTACCTAAGTCTAGCGTACATGTCACAAGTTTGTGATCCGTTGTAGCTGACTATGTGGAATTGTGGACATCCTATGCTATCTCTGTCTACTGTCTACCACAGTATCCTATCTAGATACGATCTCGACGACCCGATGCGGTTGCTCCATGTCCACGTTGGCGCATTCGGGTGGTCTAGTCGGAACCTGTCAGACAGTGTGAAAGCGTCTGAGCAGGTCTCTGAGGCATTTGCATCCCCGTCTATTCCTATCTCTACCCACGTAGTCTACATGCGTGTCCAAGGTAGCATTCCAATCCCCCACTAAGAGTAAAGAACGAGGACGTTCCCAAGAATACTTCTAGACGTTGAAAGAAATCCGCCCGACCGTTAAGGGCGGTGCGTAGACTGATACGAGGTCGAAAAGCGCACCCATTGCTGCCGTCGACGTCCAGGCGACCAGTCTACCCTCCGGGTCTACGAATATTGTCCTTACTTGAGATCCAGACTCTTATAGATAGATAGATTAGAGAGAGAGGAGAGAGAGAGAGAGAGAGAGAGAGAGAGAGAGACAGGCAGACAGACAGACAGACGGACGGACGGAATGATGGAGAGACAGACAGGCAGATAGACACACAGACAGACAGACAGACAGACAGACAGACAGACAGACAGACGGACGGACAGACAGACAGACAGAAGATAGATAGACAGACAGACAGACTATCTATCTATCTATATATATATATATATCTATAAAAGCATACGTGTGTGTGCATACCATCGAGAATACTAAAAGCAGGATTCAGTAGGAGGAAGTGTAGAATGTATATTATATTATATAAATAAATACCTTACAACAGTACATATGTTTTAGTACCTATGTATTTTCTCAAAGGCACCTGGAATAAATTATACAGCAATTTATATTTACTGTAACTACATCAGCAAAGAAAAAAATGCATGTTAAGATTAACATCAGAAATTGTCTCATTTTAAATTAAGAGAAAAGAAACGGCTAGAATCTTAAAGTAAGATGTTTAAAAATAAATAAACAGCCGAAAGAATTATGTTGTGCGCCAAAAGAATTAAATTTAAAGTTTAAAATAGCATTGCATTAAATAAAAACGTACATTTAGGAGAATGGGCAGAGAAATAAATGACTATAAATAAAAAAAAAAGAGAATATATGTATACAAAGTATATACATATATATATATATTCTTTTATTGCATATCCTCATCTTATGATGTGTGAATGTGGGTGTATATATATATATATATATATATGATGTCCGTATACATACATATGTACATATATATATGTTCGTATATGCATATGTATATATGTATATATATATATATATACATGTATGTATGTATGTATGTATGTATGTATGTATGTATGTATGTATGTATGTATGTATGTATTCACTGGGCGTACACCTACGCGCAACTTCGAGTACATAAATATACATGTATAACTAAAGAAAGTACTATTTGGTGTTTGAATATACAATAAAATGAATTTACGCTACATAATTAATTGAAAAGGAGGATATTAAATATATATATATATGTGTGTGTGTGTGTGTGTGTGTGTGTGTGTGTGTGTGTGTGTGTGTGTGTGTGTGTGTGTGTGTGTGTGAAGAGTAGAAGGCCTCTTGAAGTTGTACGCTATAGTGTTGAAAATTAAAATGGTGGAAGCGAAATTGGAAAAAAATAAAAAGAGAAAGTTAGAATAATTTTAGTTTATGATGTATACAAAGAGGGAAGAACTACAATTTTCACATGTAAGAGAAACAGTTAAATGTTATCTAAAATTCAAATGCATTGTTTATTTTACGCAGTATCGTATATTAAAACGCACACACGGTTGCATAAACGTTTACGCCCCACCAAAAAAACGACACAGAGTATTATACACACTGACACAGAGAACTATACATACGCACGCACACACACACACACACTTATGTACGCACACAATCACACACATGCATACACATATGTATGTATGCGTGTATATATATATATTTTTTTTTTTCTAGTTTCAGCTCAGAGCTGCGGCCATGCGATGCACCGCCCGTTTGTGCTACACTGTTATTACGACGAACCTCGTCTAATATGGCACTTGGAGAAGAATGGAGTTTGATACAGCTACTCTCATTTGCACCTTCTTGCCGTGAGGTAGGTTCATCTGGGACTCTTGACAGGAAGATGTCCAGCTTTGATTTAAAAACTGCTACATCTACTTTGTGCAAGTTCCTCAGACTCTTTGGGAGAATATCAAAAAGCTGTGGGCCCTTGAAACCCAGGCTGTTGCAGAAGCTGGTCCTGAAGCGTGATGGCATTGCTGGGATCTTTGGCACTATATATATATGCATGTATGTGTGTGCCTCGTACACACTCATTAATGGAAAAATTATGCGAAAAATAGACTCAGGCATAGCTTTGTGTAGGTGGTAGTATGTTCCACCTGAAGAGTGGCTATATTTATATAAATATTGAAGTAATTTTACTATTATTATTACTATTATCATTTCTTAAATATAGCCACGATACACGTGTCGTTATTCTACCTAATATATACGTTTTATTTACTATTTTGCATATTACTTAAAAATTGTTATGTTTTATCTTATATTTAATCTTTCTATAATATGTAATTTTTCTAAATGGTATAATTTAATTTTTCATTATTGAATTGAAAAAAATGTGTTTATTTTCTAATTATATATATATATATATATATTATATAGTATATATATATATATTTATCGCCATACTAATATGGCAGTCTTATAAATATAAGACTAAAGCTGTCGTTGATTAGCTCCAAGAGGCCACCGCCTCAAGCTAGCTATTTGACACACAACATGCGTCCATTATAAACCTTCGAACAAGGGAGGTCAGCCGCTTCATCCTGTCAGTTAGACAGCTACAGACATGTTTCAGGGTTGTTGCCCCTTATCAATGCAGCGTAGTCAGACTTGCAGGTGCCGCTACTGATCGTCCCAGTTCGAAGGCTTTATTTACCTAGTTTCAGTGGAATACATCCACTTGTTTTCAATAATAGAAATATTAAAATTACTAAGTCTCTCTAAAGGAGATTACGGCAGCGTTACTGGAAATTAATATTTATCGCCATACTAATATGGCAGTCTTATAAATATAAGACTAAAGCTAATTAGCGACAGCTTTAGACTTATATTTATAAGACTACCATATTAGTATGGCGATAGATATTAATTTCCAGTAACGCTGCCCGTAATCTCCTTAGAGAGACTTAGTAATTTTAATTTCTTCTATTATATTAGATATATATAATACTTATTAAAAAGCAGCAAAAAATATTACATATCATAATACACCATACAGACATACAACATACATTACCATACATACATACATACATATATATACATATATATAAGATACATATACAAACATATATAGCACATATAATATATATATTACACACACAAACTTACATACATACATATATGTATGTATGTATGTATGTATGTATGTATGTATGTATGTATGTATTATGTATGTATGTATGTATATACATATATGTGTGTGTTTATGCGTAAAGGAGTCTGTGCAGTTGTATGTAACATATATATGTCATATATGTAAATATATATACATGTACTTATGTATGTATATCTGTGCAACAGTATGGTGTGTGCACCCGTTAGGTACGTTTTTATTTCAGTTTTGTGTATTTACCAGTATGCGCATGTATGTATGCGTATAAGATGTATGTATGTATGTATGTATGTATGTATGTATGCATGTATGTATGTATGTATTTATGTATGTATGTATGTATGTAGGTATATATGTACGTATGTGCATGAATGCACATGTGTATATCTGTGCGTAAGTGAACTCGATTCATCTACCCGAGAGCTTCATGTTCATGCTACATCGCTTCATATTAATCAAAGAATCGCAGAAAATGTAAAAATTCGGTGTAAACGAGGCTAAGAGATGATATGAACTCTTGAACACAAAGCACGCTATGTAAGCCGAGAGTTGAAATTTCTGACATAAATCTTTGGATTTGATTCTGTGGTTGGCACCAATTTGTCTTAAGAATTCTATACTCATTTATGCTCCCATCAACACTAGTAATTTAAATCTCCC